>NC_068454.1:16974145-17014145 GCF_023373465.1 Oncorhynchus keta
AGTATGTTGGTATTTGACCTGTATCAGTATGTTGGTATTTGATCTGTATCAGTATGTTGGTATTTGATCTGCCCTGTATCTGTATGTTGGTATTTGATCTGTATCTGTATGTTGGTATTTGACCTGTATCAGTATGTTGGTATTTGATCTGTATCAGTATGTTGGTATTTGATCTGTATCTGTATGTTGGTATTTGATCTGTATCAGTATGTTGGTATTTGACCTGTATCAGTATGTTGGTATTTGATCTGTATCAGTATGTTGGTATTTGATCTGTATCAGTATGTTGGTATTTGATCTGCCCTGTATCTGTATGTTGGTATTTGATCTGTATCTGTATGTTGGTATTTGACCTGTATCAGTATGTTGGTATTTGATCTGTATCAGTATGTTGGTATTTGATCTGCCCTGTATCAGTATGTTGGTATTTGATCTGTATCAGTATGTTGGTATTTGATCTGTATCTGTATGTTGGTATTTGACCTGTATCAGTATGTTGGTATTTGATCTGCCCTGTATCTGTATGTTGGTATTTGATCTGTATCTGTATGTTGGTATTTGACCTGTATCAGTATGTTGGTATTTGATCTGCCCTGTATCAGTATGTTGGTATTTGATCTGTATCAGTATGTTGGTATTTGATCTGTGTATCTGTATGTTGGTATTTGACCTGTATCAGTATGTTGGTATTTGATCTGCCCTGTATCTGTATGTTGGTATTTGATCTGTATCTGTATGTTGGTATTTGACCTGTATCAGTATGTTGGTATTTGACCTGTATCAGTATGTTGGTATTTGATCTGTATCTGTATGTTGGTATTTGACCTGTATCAGTATGTTGGTATTTGACCTGTATCAGTATGTTGGTATTTGATCTGCCCTGTATCTGTATGTTGGTATTTGATCTGTATCTGTATGTTGGTATTTGATCCTGTATTTGACATCAGTATGTTGGTATTTGATCTGTATCAGTATGTTGGTATTTGATCTGACCTGTATCTGTATGTTGGTATTTGACCTGTATCAGTATGTTGGTATTTGACCTGTATCAGTATCAGTATGTTGGTATTTGATCTGTATCTGTATGTTGGTATTTGATCTGCCCTGTATCTGTATGTTGGTATTTGATCTGTATCTGTATGTTGGTATTTGACCTGTATCAGTATGTTGGTATTTGATCTGTATCAGTATGTTGGTATTTGACCTGTATAAGTATGTTGGTATTTGATCTGCCCTGTATCTGTATGTTGGTATTTGATCTGTATCAGTATGTATGTTGGTATTTGACCTGTATCAGTATGTTGGTATTTGAACTGACCTGTATCTGTATGTTGGTATTTGATCTGTATCTGTATGTTGGTATTTGACCTGTATCAGTATGTTGGTATTTGACCTGTATCAGTATGTTGGTATTTGACCTGTATCAGTATGTTGGTATTTGATCTGCCCTGTATCTGTATGTTGGTATTTGATCTGTATCTGTATGTTGGTATTTGATCTGTATCTGTATGTTGGTATTTGATCTGTATCTGTATGTTGGTATTTGATCTGTATCAGTATGTTGGTATTTGACCTGTATCAGTATGTTGGTATTTGATCTGTATCAGTATGTTGGTATTTGACCTGTATCAGTATGTTGGTATTTGACCTGTATCAGTATGTTGGTATTTGATCTGTATCAGTATGTTGGTATTTGATCTGACCTGTATCAGTATGTTGGTATTTGATCTGTATCAGTATGTTGGTATTTGACCTGTATCAGTATGTTGGTATTTGATCTGTATCAGTATGTTGGTATTTGACCTGACCTGTATCTGTATGTTGGTATTTGATCTGTATCTGTATGTTGGTATTTGACCTGTATCAGTATGTTGGTATTTGACCTGTATCAGTATGTTGGTATTTGACCTGTATCAGTATGTTGGTATTTGATCTGCCCTGTATCTGTATGTTGGTATTTGATCTGTATCAGTATGTTGGTATTTGATCTGCCCTGTATCTGTATGTTGGTATTTGATCTGTATCTGTATGTTGGTATTTGACCTGTATCTGTATGTTGGTATTTGACCTGTATCAGTATGTTGGTATTTGATCTGTTGGTATTTGACCTGTATCAGTATGTTGGTATTTGACCTGTATCAGTATGTTGGTATTTGATCCTGTATCAGTATGTTGGTATTTGATCCTGTATCAGTATGTTGGTATTTGATCTGCCCTGTATCAGTATGTTGGTATTTGATCTGTATCAGTATGTTGGTATTTGACCTGTATCAGTATGTTGGTATTTGATCTGTGTATCTGTATGTTGGTATTTGATCTGTATCCTGTATCCCTGTATCTGTATGTTGGTATTTGATCTGTATCTGTATGTTGGTATTTGACCTGTATCAGTATGTTGGTATTTGACCTGTATCAGTATGTTGGTATTTGATCTGCCCTGTATCAGTATGTTGGTATTTGATCTGCCCTGTATCTGTATGTTGGTATTTGATCTGTATCTGTATTTGATTTGACCTGTATCAGTATGTTGGTATTTGATCTGTATCAGTATGTTGGTATTTGACCTGTATCAGTATGTTGGTATTTGATCTGTATCTGTATGTTGGTATTTGATCTGTATCAGTATGTTGGTATTTGACCTGTATCAGTATGTATCAGTATGTTGGTATTTGATCTGCCCTGTATCTGTATGTTGGTATTTGATCTGCCCTGTATCTGTATGTTGGTATTTGATCTGTATCAGTATGTTGGTATTTGATCTGCCCTGTATCAGTATGTTGGTATTTGATCTGTATCTGTATGTTGGTATTTGACCTGTATCAGTATGTTGGTATTTGATCTGCCCTGTATCTGTATGTTGGTATTTGATCTGTATCTGTATGTTGGTATTTGACCTGTATCAGTATGTTGGTATTTGATCTGTATCAGTATGTTGGTATTTGATCTGTATCAGTATGTTGGTATTTGATCTGCCCTGTATCTGTATGTTGGTATTTGATCTGTATCTGTATGTTGGTATTTGACCTGTATCAGTATGTTGGTATTTGATCTGTATCAGTATGTTGGTATTTGATCTGTATCTGTATGTTGGTATTTGATCTGCCCTGTATCAGTATGTTGGTATTTGATCTGTATCAGTATGTTGGTCTTTGACCGGACCTGTATCAGTATGTTGGTATTTGATCTGTATCAGTATGTTGGTATTTGACCTGTATCAGTATGTTGGTATTTGATCTGCCCTGTATCAGTATGTTGGTATTTGATCTGTATCAGTATGTTGGTATTTGATCTGACCTGTATCTGTATGTTGGTATTTGATCTGTATCTGTATGTTGGTATTTGACCTGTATCAGTATGTTGGTATTTGACCTGTATCAGTATGTTGGTATTTGATCTGTATCAGTATGTTGGTATTTGATCTGCCCTGTATCAGTATGTTGGTATTTGATCTGCCCTGTATCTGTATGTTGGTATTTGATCTGTATCTGTATGTTGGTATTTGACCTGTATCAGTATGTTGGTATTTGACCTGTATCAGTATGTTGGTATTTGATCTGTATCAGTATGTTGGTATTTGATCTGCCCTGTATCTGTATGTTGGTATTTGATCTGTATCAGTATGTTGGTATTTGATCTGCCCTGTATCAGTATGTTGGTATTTGATCTGTATCAGTATGTTGGTATTTGACCTGTATCAGTATGTTGGTATTTGATCTGTATCTGTATGTTGGTATTTGATCTGTATCTGTATGTTGGTATTTGATCTGTATTTGATCAGTATGTTGGTATTTGATCAGTATGTTGGTATTTGATCTGCCCTGTATCTGTATGTTGGTATTTGATCTGTATCTGTGTTGTTGGTATTTGACCTGTATCAGTATGTTGGTATTTGATCTGTATCAGTATGTTGGTATTTGACCAGTATGTTGGTATTTGATCCTGTATCAGTATGTTGGTATTTGATCTGCCCTGTATCTGTATGTTGGTATTTGATCTGTATCTGTATGTTGGTATTTGACCTGTATCAGTATGTTGGTATTTGACCTGTATCAGTATGTTGGTATTTGATCTGCCCTGTATCAGTATGTTGGTATTTGATCTGTATCTGTATGTTGGTATTTGATCTGCCCTGTATCTGTATTTGTTGGTATTTGATCTGTATCAGTATGTTGGTATTTGATCTGTATCAGTATGTTGGTATTTGATTGTATCAGTATGTTGGTATTTGATCTGCCCTGTATCAGTATGTTGGTATTTGATCTGTATCAGTATGTTGGTATTTGACCTGTATCAGTATGTTGGTATTTGATCTGTACCTGTATCATCAGTATGTTGGTATTTGATCAGTATGCCCTGTATCTGTATGTTGGTATTTGATCTGCCCTGTATCAGTATGTTGGTATTTGACCTGTATCAGTATGTTGGTATTTGACCTGTATCAGTATGTTGGTATTTGATCTGTATCAGTATGTTGGTATTTGATCTGTATCAGTATGTTGGTATTTGACCTGTATCAGTATGTTGGTATTTGACCTGTATCAGTATGTTGGTATTTGACCTGAACTGTATCAGTATGTTGGTATTTGACCTGTATCAGTATGCTGGTATTTGATCTGTATCAGTATGTTGGTATTTGACCTGTATCAGTATGTTGGTATTTGATCTGTATCAGTATGTTGGTTTTTGACCTGACCTGTATCAGTATGTTGGTATTTGACCTGTATCAGTATGTTGGTATTTGACCTGTATCAGTATGTTGGTATTTGACCTGTATCAGTATGTTGGTATTTGACCTGTATCAGTATGTTGGTATTTGATCTGTATCAGTATGTTGGTATTTGATCTGACCTGTATCAGTATGTTGGTATTTGACCTGTATCAGTATGTTGGTATTTGACCTGTATCAGTATGTTGGTATTTGATCGGACCTGTATCAGTATGTTGGTATTTGACCTGACCTGTATCAGTATGTTGGTATTTGAGCTCTCTGGCTCCCTGGTCTTTGGGCATTGACCTAGTCTACTAGTCCCCCTTTATTCCCCCCTTCCTTCCTCAGCCTTCTCTGTTGCTCTGCTGGTGATGATAAAGAGGACGATGACTTAACTAGATCTGTTAAGCTGTTTTGTTCTGTGTTTTCATCTTTCCTCAATTCCTATCTGAAAAGCCCTGTCATTAGTCAGCTCAGCTTCAGTGTCTACCAATTAGCAGGTATGGAGACCAGACAAGGGTAAGGTCCAGGGAAAACAGCAACATACTAAATGAATCAGGCAGAAAATACATGAGATGCCTTTAAACTATTCTGAGTAGCACTGAGAATCTTGTATGATTGGAGTCTGTGACCAGGTCAGTGAATGGATAGCACTGTTTGTATAATTGTGTGTGTGTGTGTGTGTGTGTGTGTGTGTGTGTGTGTGTGTGTGTGTGTGTGTGTGTGTGTGTGTGTGTGTGTGTGTGTGTGTGTGTGTGTGTGTGTGTGTGTGTGTGTGTGTGTGTTTGTCAGACAGATGTTTGAACTTGCATAAGAAGGTAAAATGAGCTTAGTTCTCCATGGCAACTATCAAAATTCACATCGGTCATGAGCCATTTCTATTTTTGTTATAGTAGACCCTCTCTCTCTCTTTCTCCCTCCCCCTTGCCTTCTCTCGCTGTCTCTCCCTTTCTCTCTCGTGCTCTCTCTCTCTTCCCCCCTTTCCTTTTCAATTCAATTCAAGGGCTTTATTGGCATGGGAAACGTGTTAACATTGCCAAAGCAAGTGAGGTGGATAATATACAAAAGTGAAATAAACAATAAAAATTAACAGTAAACATTACACATACAGAAGTTTCAAAACAATAAAGACATTACAAATGTCATATTATATATAATATATATAGTGTTGTAACAATGTACAAATGGTTAAAGTACACAAAATAAATATGGGTTTTATTTACAATGGTGTTTGTTTTTCACTGGTTGTCCTTTTCTTGTGGCAACAGGTCACACATCTTGCTGCTGTGATGGCACACTGTGGAATTTCACCCGGTAGATATGGGAGTTTATCAAAATTGGATTTGTTTTTGAATTCTTTGTGGATCTGTGTAATCTGAGGGAAATATGTGTCTCTAATATGGTCATACATTGGGCAGGAGGTTAGGAAGTGCAGCTCCGTTTCCACCTCATTTTGTGGGCAGTGAGCACATAGCCTGTCTTCTCTTGAGAGCCATGTCTGCCTACGGCGGCTCTTTCTCAATAGCAAGGCTATGCTCACTGAGTCTGTACATAGTCAAAGCTTTCCTTCATTTTGGGTCAGTCACAGTGGTCAGGTATTCTGCCACTGTGTACTCTGTTTAGGGCCAAATAGCATTCTAGTTTGCTCTGTTTTTTTGTAAATTCTTTCCAATGTGTCAAGTAATTATCTTTTTGTTTTCTCATGATTTGGTTGGGTCTAATAGTGCTGCTGTCCTGGGGCTCTGTGGGGTGTGCTTATGAACAGAGCCCCAGGACCAGCTTGCTTAGGGGACTCTTCTCCAGGTTCATCTCTCTGTAGGGTGTGTTTGTGAACAGAGCCCCAGGACCAGCTTGCTTAGGGGACTCTTCTCCAGGTTCATCTCTCTGTAGGGTGTGTTTGTGAACAGAGCCCCAGGACCAGCTTGCTTAGGGGACTCTTCTCCAGGTTCATCTCTCTGTAGGGTGTGTTTGTGAACAGAGTTGTCCCTCCCCTCCGTCCCCTCAGAGAGCTGTCTCCCCTGTCCCTCCCCTCCGTCCCCTCAGTGCTGTATCCCCTGTCCCTCCCCTCCGTCCCCTCAGTGCTGTATCCCCTGTCCCTCCCCTTCGTCCCCTCAGAGAGCTGTTTCCCCTGTCCCTCCCCTTCGTCCCCTCAGAGAGCTGTATCCCCTGTCCCTCCCCTTCGTCCCCTCAGAGAGCTGTCTCCCCTGTCCCTCCTCTCCATCCCCTCAGAGAGCTGTTTCCCCTGTCCCTCCCCTCCGTTCCCTCCATCCCCTCAGAGAGCTGTTTCCCCAGTCCCTCCCCTCCGTTCCCTCCGTCCCCTCAGTGCTGTCTCCCCTGTCCCTCCCCTCCGTCCCCTCAGAGCTGTCTCCCTGTCCCTCCCCTCCGTCCCCTCAGAGCTGTCTCCCTGTCCGTCCCCTCAGAGAGCTGTCTCCCCTGTCCCTCCACTCCGTCCCCTCAGAGAGCTGTCTCCCCTGTCCCTCCACTCCGTCCCCTCAGAGAGCTGTCTCCCCTGTCCCTCCCCTCCGTCCCCTCAGAGAACTGTCTCCCTGTCCCTCCCCTCCATCCCCTAAGAGAGCTGTCTCCCCTGTCCCTCCCCTCCGTCCCCTCAGAGAGCTGTCTCCCCTGTCCCTCCCTCCGTCCCCTCAGAGAACTGTCTCCCCTGTCCCTCCCCTCCATCCCCTCAGAGAGCTGTCTCCCCTGTCCCTCCCCTCCGTCCCCTCAGAGAGCTGTCTCCCCTGTCCCTCCCCTCCGTCCCCTCAGAGAACTGTCTCCCCTGTCCCTCCCCTCCATCCCCTCAGAGAGCTGTCTCCCCTGTCCCTCCCCTCCGTCCCCTCAGAGAGCTGTCTCCCCTGTCCCTCCCCTCCATCCCCTCAGAGAACTGTCTCCCCTGTCCCTCCCCTCCGTCCCCTCAGAGAGCTGTCTCCCCTGTCCCTCCCCTCCGTCCCCTCAGAGAGCTGTCTCCCCGTGTCATCCCCATTCTCAACTGAACCCCACACAAAAAGCTGAATTTTCTTCCCAATTCCCACAATCTGACAGTCAAGTCTTTCAATAGAATAGTTGATGTCATTAGTCCATTATGTTACTTTGGGGGGCTTTGTGCCTCGCCTAAACCACTGTGATCCCTAAAATAACTTCACTTCAGGACACACACTTCATGACAAGGTTGAAGGGAGGAGTGTTGTGTGTGGGTGTTGAAGCTGAGGTGCAGTTGCACGGACATAGACACACAGAAGGTAGAGTAAAATCACCTCCATGTCAGTGTTAGCTGGATGAACTGTGATGGTTTCTCCAGGAAGCATTAAGTGGTAGTAGACATACTATGTCCAGAAATATAGAGCAACATTACTTATTTCTTTATACAGAACATGCTGCCACTGATACCTGTTGAAAGGTCTGCTCGTGTGATGTGGTTTCCAGATGTCAGAGGTCTACCCCTCCCTTTTCACCCCTCATATCCTCTCCCCTCTGTCGCCTAGAGCCTGCAGCCACGCTCTCAACCCTGATTGGTGTATGGTTACTGTACTGTGCACCAGACACACGCACACACACATGCACAAACATACACACACACCGACTGGTATATAGAAATGTTAGTGGTTGTTATGGAACCATGGTGATTGAGATAGCAGATTACTGTTATGGTCCTTCTCTCTGTCATGGGAGTGACTGTAGGCTGTAATTGATACAACCTGAGAATGCTCATGTTACCATGACAGGATCTTTATTCCTCTTTTCTCAAAGAACAAATGCTCGATTCATTTCCCTCAACATTGCCCTGCTTTTCCTTGTTGCCTTAGCTTGATGTTTTGCCCTGTAGGCTTATTGGACAATATTCATTTATTCTGGAGCACAAGCATCACTTGACATGTATTGCATTGTCCTATACTAAGCCATCTATCTATGCATTGTGGAGGCAGATTTAACATTTTAACTGATCCTAGATCAGAGCCATTTGTCAGTCCCCGTTATCTCTATTCCCATCTCCTTCAACAAAGAACAGGCCCGAGAACAGTGGTGCCTGTCAGCTGTAGTGGTCTCTAATGTTATATAATGTGGGGTTGTAGACAGGGGGGTATGTGAGGGCTACAGATAAAGACACAGGGGAACTGGCAGTTCTGACCGATAGATAACCATCTAAGCGGAATCAGGAGATGTGGCTGGTATGGTAATGGATGGTAATTTAATGGTAATCAGCAGCACTGTTCTAAAGTGGTGGCTGGAGGGGTCTGGGAGAAGATAAGAGTTTGTGAAACAGAATCTCTCTCTCTCTCTCTCTCTCTCCTTAGCTCGAAGACCCCTTCAGGTGATGCTTTGTTTTGACCTATGTGATCCAACTGGACCTGATTGCCGTAATTCCCTTTCCAGTTGTGTTTGTGTGTTGATAACTCATTCCGTAGTCCACTGTGTGCCATTAAAGAGCCCTCCCCTGTCAGTGGTGATTCTTTCCATGGCGAAAATAAACACTTTTTTGGGATGAGGAATGGAATGGAACAGTGTATGCACACACACATTTATTGAATGGAACTGCTAGCTACTGTCCAAATGGCCTAGCAGACACTTATACTCCCACATGGAGTCACTGAGTCAGACCATTAGTCTGTTTCTCTGTTTCTGCCTCTAACTACCTCGCTGGCTTCAGTAGTTCTTTGTTTCTCTCTCTCAATAAATCTCCCAGTGTCTTGGCCAGTCCTGGTCAACCACAAGGATTTTAAAATTGTCTTAATGATGTTCTCACATGACCTTCTTAGACAGTACAAAAGAAGTTAAAGCCATACATCGTATACAAAGGATTATTTTTTACTGTCAATTTGATTCCACATCTCACATATTAGCTAACTTCTGGAGTGCAGAAGGAGCTAATAGCAGAGGACTGTTGCCATAGCTTTTTTCCTGGGGTGATAAGTGAAAGTAAACAAGGGCGTTGGGCTGACATCACATCCTGTCACACACACGCTAACCTCAAGGCCCTGCCTCGTCCTTCCTGTAGGGGGTCTCTTCCAGGTCCCAGGGGTCATTGACACCCCACCCCCTCACGTGCCCCCTTGTTCCCAGATTCCAGAGCTTTCTGAGAGGGAAGTGAGGCAGCCTCAGCCACTTCTTCTCTTTGTCAACTTAAAAGCCAAGGAAAAAAGGTTCCTACTTCCTTAAGTCCACATCCTACATCATACAGTAGTGTACATTCACAGAGCAGGGGTACTCAGACTCTCTCAAGCCTGCAGCAGCTCACAGGAAGAGAGTTGGTACAAAACAGCTCTCTTTCTCTCTTTGCCTCTCATACTTCTTTCTTCCGTTCTCTCTCTTTCTCTCTTTGCCTCTCATACTTCTTTCTTCCGTTCTCTCTCTTTCTCTCTTTGCCTCTCATACTTCTTTCTTCCGTTCTCTCTCCTTCTCTCTTTGCCTCATACTTCTTTCTTCCGTTCTCTCTCCTTCTCTCGCCTTCTCTCAATACCCTATTTGTTTATAGAGAGAAATACTCCAGAACTGCTGCTGTCCTCCTAAGCCAGCCACTCGTTCTTCTTCACAGACTCCCCTTTTAAAGAGAGAGAGAGAGAGAGAGAGAGAGAGAGAGAGAGAGAGAGAGAGAGAGAGAGAGAGAGAGAGAGAGAGAGAGAGAGAGAGAGAGAGAGAGAGAGAGAGAGAGAGAGAGAGAGAGAGAGAGAGAGAGAGAGAGAGAGAGAGAGAGAGAGAGAGAGAGAGAGAGAGAGAGAGAACAACAGAAGCATCAGTGTCTCACCTTCACACAGTGTACACTAGGTAGAGTAAGCCACAGTTTCTAGTGCTGAGAGTCTCACTGGGGATGATGGTGCCTCAGCCTCCTGTGGTTTCCTGGTGTTTTACAGGTCACCTCTGCTTTAGTCAGAGAACAGTCTCACAAAGATGGAAGTAGAGTGTTTCATTTGGTATGTATTTTTCCTTGGAAATGTAACCTACCAAAAGTAGTGATGTTCGCAAACAGACCTCTTTACAGCATCCAGCACACACACGCACACACGCACACACACACACACACACGCACACACACACACAAACACACACATACAGATGTCGCCCCTAGCTGTCTCTGCACAGACAGTCTGTAGTCCCTGTCGTATTGTACCCTGAGGGTGACAGAGGAGGGGAGACCCTCATAGACAGCCTCTGTCTCTCTGTTTCTGTCTCTCTGTTTCTGTCTCTCTGTTTCTGTCTCCTGCTACTGTCTCTCTGCTACTGTTTCTCTGCTACTGTCTCTCTGCTACTGTTTCTCTGCTACTGTCTCTCTGCTACTGTCTCTCTGCTACTGTTTCTCTGCTACTGTCTCTCTGCTTCTGTCTCTCTGTTTCTGTCTCTCTGCTACTGTCTCTCTACTGTTTCTCTGCTATATAATAATAATAATATAATATATGTCTCTCTCATGTGTGCATTTCTGTCTCTCTGCTACTGTCTCTCTGTTTCTGTCTCTGCTGCTCTCTGCTACTGTCTCTCTGCTTCTGTCTCTCTGCTACTGTCTCTCTGCTTCTGTCTCTCTGCTTCTGTCTCTCTGCTACTGTCTCTCTGTTTCTGTCTCTCTGCTACTGTCTCTCTGCTTCTGTCTCTCTGCTACTGTCTCTCTGCTTCTGTCTCTCTGCTTCTGTCTCTCTGCTACTGTCTCTCTGTTTCTGTCTCTCTGCTACTGTCTCTCTGCTTCTGTCTCTCTGCTTCTGTCTCTCTGCTACTGTCTCTCTGTTTCTGTCTCTCTGCTACTGTCTCTCTGCTTCTGTCTCTCTGCTACTGTCTCTCTGCTTCTGTCTCTCTGCTTCTGTCTCTCTGCTACTGTCTCTCTGTTTCTGTCTCTCTGCTACTGTCTCTCTGCTTCTGTCTCTCTGCTACTGTCTCTCTGCTTCTGTCTCTCTGCTACTGTCTCTATGCTTCTGTCTCTCTGCTTCTGTCTCTCTGTTTCTGTCTCTCTGCTTCTGTCTCTCTGCTTCTGTCTCTCTGCTTCTGTCTCTCTGCTTCTGTCTCTCTGCTTCTGTCTCTCTGCTACTGTCTCTCTGCTACTGTCTCTCTGCTACTGTCTCTCTGCTACTGTCTCTCTGTTACTGTCTCTCTGCTTGTCTCTCTGTTACTGTCTCTCTGCTTCTGTCTCTCTGCTTGTCTCTCTGCTACTGTCTCTCTGTTACTGTCTCTCTGCTTGTCTCTCTGTTACTGTCTGTCTGCTTGTCTCTCTGCTTGTCTCTCTGCTACTGTCTCTCTGTTACTGTCTCTCTGCTTGTCTCTCTGCTACTGTCTCTCTGTTACTGTCTCTCTGTTACTGTCTCTCTGCTACTGTCTCTCTGCTACTGTCTCTCTGCTACTGTCTCTCTGCTACTGTCTCTCTGCAACTGTCTCTCTGCTTGTCTCTCTGCTACTGTCTCTCTGCTTGTCTCTCTGCTACTGTCTCTCTGCTTGTCTCTCTGTTACTGTCTCTCTGTTACTGTCTCTCTGCTACTGTCTCTCTGCTTGTCTCTCTGTTACTGTCTGTCTGCTTGTCTCTCTGCTACTGTCTCTCTGCTACTGTCTCTCTGCTTGTCTCTCTGCAACTGTCTCTCTGCAACTGTCTCTCTGCAACTGTCTCTCTGTTACTGTCTCTCTGTTACTGTCTCTCTGCTTGTCTCTCTGCTACTGTCTCTCTGCTACTGTCTCTCTGCTACTGTCTCTCTGCTACTGTCTCTCTGCGTGTCTCTCTGTTACTGTCTCTCTGTTACTGTCTCTCTGTTACTGTCTCTCTGTTACTGTCTCTCTGCTTGTCTCTCTGCTACTGTCTCTCTGCTTGTCTCTCTGCTACTGTCTCTCTGCTTGTCTCTCTGCTACTGTCTCTCTGTTACTGTCTCTCTGCTACTGTCTCTCTGTTACTGTCTCTCTGCTACTGTCTCTCTGCTTGTCTCTCTGCTACTGTCTCTCTGCTTGTCTCTCTGCTACTGTCTCTCTGTTACTGTCTCTCTGCTACTGTCTCTCTGCAACTGTCTCTTTGCTTGTCTCTCTGCTACTGTCTCTCTGTTACTGTCTCTCTGCTACTGTCTCTCTGCTACTGTCTCTCTGCTACTGTCTCTCTGCTACTGTCTCTCTGTTACTGTCTCTCTGCTTGTCTCTCTGCTTGTCTCTCTGCTACTGTCTCTCTGCTTGTCTCTCTGTTACTGTCTCTCTGTTACTGTCTCTCTGTTACTGTCTCTCTGCTACTGTCTCTCTGCTACTGTCTCTCTGCAACTGTCTCTCTGCTTGTCTCTCTGCTACTGTCTCTCTGCTTGTCTCTCTGCTACTGTCTCTCTGCTTGTCTCTATGTTACTGTCTCTCTGCTACTGTCTCTCTGCTACTGTCTCTCTGCTTGTCTCTCTGTTACTGTCTGTCTGCTTGTCTCTCTGCTACTGTCTCTCTGCTACAGTCTCTCTGCTTGTCTCTCTGCAACTGTCTCTCTGCAACTGTCTCTCTGCAACTGTCTCTCTGTTACTGTCTCTCTGTTACTGTCTCTCTGCTTGTCTCTCTGCTTGTCTCTCTGCAACTGTCTCTCTGCAACTGTCTCTCTGCAACTGTCTCTCTGTTACTGTCTCTCTGTTACTGTCTCTCTGCTACTGTCTCTCTGCTACTGTCTCTCTGCTACTGTCTCTCTGCTTGTCTCTCTGTTACTGTCTCTCTGTTACTGTCTCTCTGTTACTGTCTCTCTGTTACTGTCTCTCTGCTTGTCTCTCTGCTACGGTCTCTCTGCTTGTCTCTCTGCTACTGTCTCTCTGCTACTGTCTCTCTGCTACTGTCTCTCTGTTACTGTCTCTCTGCTACTGTCTCTCTGTTACTGTCTCTCTGCTACTGTCTCTCTGCTTGTCTCTCTGCTTGTCTCTCTGCTACGGTCTCTCTGTTACTGTCTCTCTGCTACTGTCTCTCTGCAACTGTCTCTCTGCTTGTCTCTCTGCTACTGTCTCTCTGTTACTGTCTCTCTGCTACTGTCTCTCTGCAACTGTCTCTCTGCTACTGTCTCTCTGCTACTGTCTCTCTGTTACTGTCTCCCTGCTACTGTCTCTCTGTTACTGTCTCTCTGCTACTGTCTCTCTGCTACTGTCTCTCTGCTACTGTCTCTCTGCAACTGTCTCTCTGCAACTGTCTCTCTGCTACTGTCTCTCTGCAACTGTCTCTCTGCTACTGTCTCTCTGCTACTGTCTCTCTGCTACTGTCTCTCTGTTACTGTCTCTCTGCTTGTCTCTCTGTTACTGTCTCTCTGCTACTGCCTCTCTGCTTGTGTCTCTGCTTGTCTCTCTGTTACTGTCTCTCTGCTTGTCTCTCTGTTACTGTCACTCTGTTACTGTCTCTCTGCTTCTGTCTCTCTACTACTGTCTCTCTGTTACTGTCTCTCTGCTACTGTCTCTCTGCTTGTCTCTCTGTTACTGTCACTCTGTTACTGTCACTCTGTTACTGTCTCTCTGCTTCTGTCACTCTGTTACTGTCTCTCTGCTTCTGTCTCTCTACTACTGTCTCTCTGCTACTGTCTCTCTGCTACTGTCTCTCTGCTTCTATCACTCTGTTACTGTCTCTCTGCTTCTGTCTCTCTACTACTGTCTCTCTGCTACTGTCTCTCTGCTACTGTCTCTCTGCTACTCTCTCTGTGAATTACTTCTGTTCTGCCACACTAGCACACGCCAGAGGCTTAGACCCATATCAGCTGTTTTTGGGTGGGGTGAGTTGTGTGTGTGTTTGTGTGTGTTTTTGTCTGTGTATCTGTTTGTTGCAGGACAGCCCCCTCCCAGAGCAGGATGATAGCATTGGCATCCTGTAATTTGCTGACAGCTTAACCTTTGAACTTGACAAGCTTGGGGCATTTTGTAGTCATTGGGACAAGGACAGAGTGAAACACACGCACATGTACACACTCTCTCACACACACATGCACGCACTCTCTCTCTCTCACACACACACATGATAAGGAAGGGTTAATCAAGATGACCAATGTCATTAGAGATCTTTAAATCCTTTCTAATGATAAGGAAAGGTCGGAGGTCGCGGGCCATGTGATGTCAGATGAAAACTTACCTCAGAGAGCGAGGTCAGGTCACCTACAGAAACCCTGGAGGGATGACATATGTTCTGGAGTAGCGATGAGTTCTGGAATTTTCTACTGTTCAACTTTTGCCCCATCTGTAAGACTTATTGATCCATTCTTTAGTCTAGAATAGGTCAATGAGTACTGAATATACATTTTACAGTAGTTTGCATCTTTGTGCATACAGTATCTGGGTATGTGTGTGTGTGTTTGTTTGTATTGATGTGTGTGTGTTTCACTCCCTCATGTTGAGTGTGCGGATCAGACTGCATCTTTACACAATGTACTTGGTGATGGTGGTGACAGCAAGTGTTTTGGAATTATAATTGTAACACTTTCAATGATATTCAATTCATTGTAATGGGTTTGTTTAATGGACTATGGGATTTTGTCTCTCTCTCTGTGTTGAGTGTGTTATTTAGGGTAATGTTCTGAAGTGGTCCCTACTAGCTGCAGTTCTGTCATCTGGAAAACATATGAGAATCACTCAAAGCCAAGGTTTCTGTATTCACACACACACACCCTACCCTGATGGATATGTTGTGTTTAAGTGACTCTGAGCATGCCAGAAGGCCTGAGAATTTCTCTAAAGGAATTTTCCCATTTTCTCTTTAGGGAATTGGGGGTAATTTGAGAATTTCAGGATTTGTCAGACAATAGTGTGTGTGTTTCTACAGCATATTTGGCTTGTACAGTAATGGTTCCTACAGTAAAAGGCTCCTGGTTTATCTCCCATGTCCAGTGACAGTCTCCAAGGCCATATGTTAGTCTCCTGTCCACAGCTCTTAACAATGGAAACAGGATCATTTTGTATTTTATCTTTAGGGAATCGGGGGTAATTGGGGTTTAACCTCTCTGGGATATGCGGGACGGTAGCATCCCACTTGGCCAATTGCCAGAGAAAATGCAGAGCGCCAAATTCAAATAAAATACTATAAAAATCTAACTTTCATTAAATCACACATGTAAGATACCAAATTAAAGCTACACTCGTTGTGAATCCAGCCAACATGTCAGATTTCAAAAACGCTTTTCGGCAAAAGCATAAGATGCTATTTTCTGAGCACCTCAGTAAACAAAGAGAGAAAAGCATATTTCAACTGCAGGCACAACACAACGCAGAAATAAAATATAAATCATGCCTTACCTTTGACGAGCTTCTTTTGATGGCACTCCAAAATGTCCCATAAACATCACAAATGGTCCTTTTGTTTGATTAATTCCGTCCATATACATCCAAAATGTCCATTTATTTGGTACGTTTGATCCGGAAAAACACTGGTTCCAACTTGACCAACTTGATTACAAAATATCTCAGAAGTTACCTGTAAACTTTGCCAAAACATTTCAAACTACTTTTGTAATACAACTTTAGGTATTTTTAAATAATTGATCAAATTGGATGATCTGTGTTCAATACAGGAAGACGACAAACTCAAGCTTTCTGGTCACGCGCAACTATCAAACAGTACACATGACGTGACACTTGTTCAAGATGGCCATACTTCTACATTATGCAAAGGAATAACCTCAACCAATTTCTAAAGACTGGTTCCATCCAGTGGAAGTGATAGGAACTACAAACAAGTCCCCTAGAAATCTGGATTCCCAATGAAAACTCATTGAATAGACAGTGACCTCAAAAAAATAAAATAATTCTGAATGGTTTGTCCTTGGGGTTTTGCCTGCTACATAGGTTCTGTTGTACTCACAGACATGATTCAAACGGCTTTAGAAACTTCAGAGTGTTGTCTATCCAAATCAAATAATATGCATATCTTATATTCTGGGGATGAGTAGCAGGAAGTTGAATTTGGGCACGCTATTTATCCAAAAGTGAAAATGCTGCACCGTATCCCGAAGAAGTTTTAACAATGGAAAAAGGATCATTTTGTATTTTCTCTTTAGGGAATCGGGGGTAATTGGGGTTTAATAATGGAAACAGGATCATTTTGTGTTGATCATTAGGGAATCGGGGGTAATTGGGGTTTAATAATGGAAACAGGATCATTTTGTGTTTATCATTAGGGAATCGGGGGTAATTGGGCTTTAGCAATGGAAACAGGATCATTTTGTGTTTATCATTAGGGAATCGGGGGTAATTGGGGTTGGTTTAATAATGGAAACAGGATAATTTTGTATGAGATTATCTTCACATGTAGTTTTGCCAGCAGGTCATTATGAGTATGTCTTCAGTCTAATATTTTCTTTTGGTTATTATACATAGGACCAGGAGTTTATTCAGACCATGTGACCTGACCAGGGGAAACTCAGGGCCCGAGTTACAGATGTAGGATCTTCATTTGAGCCAGTTTGCTACAGCAGGAAAATGATCCTGCAGTAACAGGAAATGTGAATGATTATGTTGATTATAATTAATGGACATTTTTGTAGGGGTTGATATATTTTTCGTAAGGGAAAATCAAGTCTAAAATTTCAAAGTGGAAATCTCAAACACACGACAAGATTCCTGTTGCTGCAGGATTATTATCCTGCTGTAACAAACTGACTGAAATGAAGATCCTACATTTGTACCTGGTTCTACCTGCTTGTACCTGCTTGTACCTGGTTGTACCTGCTTGTACCTGCTTGTACCTGCTTGTACCTGGTTGTACCTGGTTATTGTTCAGGGCCATGTACGGCACCAGTTAGAGCGCTGTGTGAGAGTGTCCTATTTTCAGAAAATAAATGTCCCCCTGTGGCAAGGTTTTTCAATGCGAACCATCTGAAATATGTGTGTGTGTGTGTGTGTGTGTGTGTGTGTGTGTGTGTGTGTGTGTGTGTGTGTGTGTGTGTGTGTGTGTGTGTGTGTGTGTGTGTGTGTGTGTGTGTGTGTGTGTGTGTGTGTGTGTGTGTGTGTGTGTGTGTGTTTCTGTGTGTGATACAGAGGCATCTGGTCCAGGTTATAAGAACAGTCAATATTTCTGCTGTGTAAATGAAAACCTTCTGCCCCTAGCCCAACAGACATCTTTTACATTTAAATGGCCTCACCAAGTCAGGGCTAAAGTAGACCAATTGGTAGGCTTCTATGCGCTGTATAGGTACTGTACATATGCGTGCGTGTACTGTGTGTTTGTGTTAAGTCACTACGGGAAACATAGATAACAGTACAGTAGTCCAGTATATGTTTCCCATGTCTTTATTCAACAGAGAAATGGAACTCTTTCCTGCAGTCAGTGACCTGGTGTCTAGTGACCTGGTGTCTAGTGACCTGGTGGCTAGTGACCTGGTGTCTAGTGACCTGGTGGCTAGTGACCTGGTGTCTAGTGACCTGGTGTCTAGTGACCTGGTGTCTAGTGACCTGGTGTCTAGTGACCTGGTGGCTAGTGACCTGGTGTCTAGTGACCTGGTGTCTAGTGACCTGGTGTCTAGTGACCTGGTGTCTAGTGACCTGGTGGCTAGTGACCTGGTGTCTAGTGACCTGGTGTCTAGTGACCTGGTGGCTAGTGACCTGGTGTCTAGTGACCTGGTGTCTAGTGACCTGGTGGCTAGTGACCTGGTGTCTAGTGACCTGGTGGCTAGTGACCTGGTGGCTAGTGACCTGGTGGCTAGTGACCTGGTGGCTAGTGACCTGGTGTCTAGTGACCTGGTGGCTAGTGACCTGGTGTCTAGTGACCTGGTGGCTAGTGACCTGGTGTCTAGTGACCTGGTGTCTAGTGACCTGGTGGCTAGTGACCTGGTGGCTAGTGACCTGGTGGCTAGTGACCTGGTGGCTAGTGACCTGGTGTCTAGTGACCTGGTGGCTAGTGACCTGGTGGCTAGTGACCTGGTGTCTAGTGACCTGGTGGCTAGTGACCTGGTGGCTAGTGACCTGGTGGCTAGTGACCTGGTGTCTAGTGACCTGATGACCTCATGTTCCAAATATTTTTCAGAATTTCATTATTAATAAATCACATCTTTTTTTTACGTTGAAAATATCTGTGTTTCTATGTCAAAATGTTTTGTTATATTTCAGTCTTCTATGATGTATATAAAGTGTAATATTGTGATATAAACTGAAAATATAATACATTTCAACTCTATATCTGACATGGTACAGGTGTCTTCTTCTTTTTAAGCCCATAGCCATGTGTGTGAGGTATATACTTTAGTTTCAAAGTAGATTTGTTTAAAACTACCAAGAAACACTCTGTGTGACCATGATTTAGCTTGGTGCAGTAAAAGGTTATTGAACACTAATGTATGTATTTAATCCTGGTCGCCATTCTACTTAGCCATGTGCTGTGTGACTGCTGTGCATAGTTCTCTGTGTATTGACATTGGCAGGGAGAAGCCAGCCTCAGCCAAGCACACGAGCATGACACAAATGGTACGGTACGGCATGGAACCACACACGCACGCACACACACACACACACACACACACACACACGCACTGTTTACAGAACTGGTAGTACCAGCCAGTATCCTTGTCTTCCAAGTAAGGCAGTGAGATCCTTCTGCGCTCCTCTCCTCGTCTTCTCTCCTCTCCTCGTCTTCTCTCCTCTCCTCTCCTCTCTTCGTCTTCTCTCCTCTCCTCGTCTTCTCTCCTCTCCTCGTCCTCTCCTCTTCTCTTTTTCTTGCCCAACTCCAGAGAAGGCTAGGAATGTCTTGCTCACCCCAGCACAGCCAGTCAGTTGGTAGAGGAGACATACTTGTCCATTAGTCACTTCCTCCCAGGCTGGCTGTCTACAGTTGGAGGTTGTGGTCCTATTACAAGTATATGATACCATTGTCCATACATCAACCACAATATAGAGAAAATTAGGAAAACGTGACCACAAGTTAGAGATTTTCCAGATGTTCTTCCTGGATTTTACTGTACTGAAAGGATGCTAAAACTGCCATATATCACAATGAATGGTAGTCCAAAGTGTTTGGATTGCAGGACACGTTTTTCTATCCATACAATGGCATGTCCTGTAGCCCACTGAGGGGTTTTGGATTCTCAGAATGTGATTTTTTATTGGAGGGTTCTGTCAGAATAAAGCATTGTTGTCCAGAGGCGTGGGGGGAGTCAGAATAGTTGGAGCTGGTGGCCTTAACAACCCTCTCTGCTCTGAAGACATTATGTCTAGTACACACACACACTTCCATACCCACTCTATACCCACTCCTTCTTAGATCTTCCTGTTATCCCAAATGCCTGAGTCACCTGTGTGTATGGTGTGTAGTGTGTATGCAAATGTGTGTTTATATATGTTTTGTTAGTTAAATGCTGTCGACCATGTGTGACCGGGTCTGCAACACACAGACAAAGCAACAGTCATTCTCCTCAATGATTACTGAGCTCATACTGGCCAGCCTAATGAGGCTTGGTGCAGGGCGAGGACTTTATGGCTTTTATGGAGTAAAAACAACCCACATTGTCCATATGGAAGCCATGACCTGCGGTTTAGCGCCGTGTCTAACTCTTTATGGGCCGGCTGCCATTGGTTAGGCCAGGAGGAGAGCCCCTGCTAGTGGTTTAGCGCCGTGTCTAACTCTTTATTGGCCGGCTGCCATTGGTTAGGCCAGGAGGAGAGCCCCTGCTAGTGGTTTAGCGCCGTGTCTAACTCTTTATGGGCCGGCTGCCAATGGTTAGGCCAGGAGGAGAGCCCCTGCTAGTGGTTTAGCGCCGTGTCTAACTCTTTATGCCAATGGTTAGGCCAGGAGGAGAGCCCCTGCCAGCGCCGTGTCTAACTGGGCCGGCTGCCAATGGTTAGGCCAGGAGGAGAGCCCCTGCTAGTGGTTTAGCGCCGTGTCTAACTCTTTATGGGCCGGCTGCCAATGGTTAGGCCAGGAGGAGAGCCCCTGCTAGTGGTTTAGCGCCGTGTCTAACTCTTTATGGGCCGGCTGCCATTGGTTAGGCCAGGAGGAGAGCCCCTGCTAGTGGTTTAGCGCCGTGTCTAACTCTTTATGGGCCGGCTGCCAATGGTTAGGCCAGGAGGAGAGCCCCTGCTAGTGGTTTAGCGCCGTGTCTAACTCTTTATTGGCCGGCTGCCATTGGTTAGGCCAGGAGGAGAGCCCCTGCTAGTGGTTTAGCGCCGTGTCTAACTCTTTATGGGCCGGCTGCCATTGGTTAGGCCAGGAGGAGAGCCCCTGCTAGTGGTTTAGCGCCGTGTCTAACTCTTTATGGGCCGGCTGCCAATGGTTAGGCCAGGAGGAGAGCCCCTGCTAGTGGTTTAGCGCCGTGTCTAACTCTTTATGGGCCGGCTGCCATTGGTTAGGCCAGGAGGAGAGCCCCTGCTAGTGGTTTAGCGCCGTGTCTAACTCTTTATGGGCCGGCTGCCATTGGTTAGGCCAGAAGGAGAGCCCCTGCTAGTGGTTTAGCGCCGTGTCTAACTCTTTATGGGCCGGCTGACATTGGTTAGGCCAGGAGGAGAGCCCCTGCTAGTGGTTTAGCGCCGTCTCTAACTCTTTATGGGCCGGCTGCCATTGGTTAGGCCAGGAGGAGAGCCCCTGCTAGTGGTTTAGCGCCGTGTCTAACTCTTTATGGGCCAGCTGACATTGGTTAGGCCAGGAGGAGAGCCCCTGCTAGTGGTTTAGCGCCATGTCTAACTCTTTATGGGCCGGCTGCCATTGGTTAGGCCAGGAGGAGAGCCCCTGCTAGTGGTTTAGCGCCGTGTCTAACTCTTTATGGGCCGGCTGCCATTGGTTAGGCCAGGAGGAGAGCCCCTGCTAGTGGTTTAGCGCCGTGTCTAACTCTTTATGGGCCAGCTGCCATTGGTTAGGCCAGGAGGAGAGCCCCTGCTAGTGGTTTAGCGCCATGTCTAACTCTTTATGGGCCGGCTGCCATTGGTTAGGCCAGGAGGAGAGCCCCTGCTAGTGGTTTAGCGCCGTGTCTAACTCTTTATGGGCCAGCTGCCATTGGTTAGGCCAGGAGGAGAGCCCCTGCTAGTGGTTTAGCGCCATGTCTAACTCTTTATGGGCCAGCTGCCATTGGTTAGGCCAGGAGGAGAGCCCCTGCTAGTGGTTTAGCGCCATGTCTAACTCTTTATGGGCCAGCTGCCATTGGTTAGGCCAGGAGGAGAGCCCCTGCTCGTGCTAATTTGACTATAATGGAGCGGGATGGTATTAGGACTTGATGGTGACTATAATTGAGCCACTGACTGGAAACACTTTGCCTATGTTGAGTATGAGGCGTATGGTAATGGGATATCTAGGAGCCTGTTATGGCAGGGCTATTATTAGGCTAGTTGCCACAGCACCTCATGTGGTGGATTGTAATAGTCTGTTACGCATGGGATTTCAACAGATCAGATGTGGTTTAGATTACTGGATGATTTACCATGGTACAGCTTGGTGAATGACCGGGATCACATGTGCAACAGACAAGGGTCAAATCCTTTCTTATCTCATTCCTTTCCTATCTTCTATTTCCTTGTTCTCACTGATCTGAAAACACTTGATGGGTGATATCACTATGGAGACTTACTCTCTCCAGCCCCACCCAGTGAGGTTCTTTATTGGGCAAAAGTCCTCCAAGGAACCTTAAGATCTGAGGATGAACCATTTAGTAATCTTTATTTGTTTCAGAGGACATTAGCTCAACCGTCCCGAGGGTGGGACACTGATCTGTAGAGATCCTTAAGAGGTTTACAGATCAAACCAATGAGAAAACAATTCACCTGAGAGCAACCAGGCATTTGGGAATGGGACCAGGGAGGAGGGTAGAGGCAACTTCATGATTATAATGTTGTGCAACGGTTATCATCTGAGTTGTAGGAAATGGATCCAGACCACATCAGAGGTCATTATGGCTAATTAGAACACATCTCTCTGTGTGCCAAACACTTACAACACCGTACAGACAGGTCAAATAAACCTGAGAGTTGTGCAACCTTACCGTAACTCATATTCCTCTGTTTAAAGGGTCTTTAGCTGATCAGGCTGATGTGGTGAAGATCACATCATCCATACAATGGATACACAAACCCCCCTGGGTCTGTAGAGAGTTGAGATGGAAGTAATCTCCCTGGTTTTCCCCTCAGCGAAATACATATCTGTGTGGAAGGAAGAAGGGAAGACCCCCTCCCATCCTCTCCTCTCCCTCCTCTCCTCTCCTCTCCCCCCTCTCCTCTCCCTCCTCATCTCTCCCTCCTCTCCTCTCCTTCCTCTCCTCATCTCTCCCTCCTCATCTCTCCCTCCTCTCCTCTCCCTCCTCTCCTCTCCCTCCTCCTCCATTGTTCAGGAGTTAGCGGGAGAGAGAGGGAGAACGTTAACATTGGTGCCATTCACCTGTAGGATACCATATTCTGAGGCTGACCAGACACACACACACAGAGCAGGAAGACTTTTGTTTAGCTTCTGAAAACGTCAAAAACAACAAACAGTCTTCTTCTTCCACATTGTGGCCGGCTGATAAGAGTAGTTGTGATAATACCCAGAGCCCTTCCACTTCACTTCAGCTGAGGAGCTGAGGAGAGCCATGTTGATGTACTCTATGTAAGGGATGGACAGAGTTAAGAAACACATGTACCTTCAAGCCAGACCTGAAACACTATTTTGACTGACTGCCATTGTATCTCATCCAACACGCTAAGCAATGGTCTGACTGTCTGTACAGCAGAGTCACAATCACGGTGTGTGTGTGTATGTGTGTGCGCGTGTACGTGTGTACGTGTGTACGTGTGTGTGTGTACATGTATGTGTGTGTGTGTACATGTGTGTGTGTGTGTGTACGTGTGTGTGCACATGCATATCAGTCTATTGCAGCAACACTTGAGGGAGAGAGGTCTTGGAATGAGGGAACATCCTGCCACACTCCAGGCATAGGGTGAAGTCAGCCACTGAGGGGTTTTGGGTACACTGGGGGTTTGTGGGGCGCGACTGTCAGTGGTTGACGGCTATGATGTGAATGTTGGGGTGTTCCACACTAGAGTGGCTGCTAGGTCCAAAGGTTGTTACAGGACATTAGACAGATGTTAGCCTGGCCTGTGGGTTGGATATGCAGGTGTTGACCATGCCTCACACACACACCTATTCAAACAGGGTTAAGATGAAGTCTTAAACATTGAACAGACATTTCAGGAAAGTGACAGAAGGCGAGTTTGCCTGGTGACATCACTCAGCGATAAATTAGTTATTAGACCAGTGACAAAGAGAGTTCCAAACCTCTGCCAATAACAGCTAGTTTTAAGTGTTGTGTGTACTGTATGTAGTTTTATATATACTGAATATCTAACAGGTGGGACCTTTCAAAGTTAGCATTTTCAATCGCTTGTTATAGCACCACCATCTGGTCAATCAGTGTAATTTTGTAAATTGCTTGATCTCTATGGCAAGATGCATCATTCACACACGTTTCGGCAAGTTTTGGCATCTCATGTGACGAATGTACGAAAATACAAATGTACTAACGGACGTAGATCCATAGTCCTCTCCCTGATTTCATTGTGGGGGACAACCTTTACAGTAAGGTACTTAATTGTTACCCAGAACTGATTTGATATTGATTAAAACTCCTGCATTGGGCATGTTTCTGCCCCCATCTGGTCATTGAGCTTTACGGTACCCCCAGTTTACAGCTCAGCTCTACAGGACAATGCAGTGACTTCGTGACTTGAACCATTAAAAGTGATACCAGCCAAAATGGTCTCTCCCACACACAGTGAAGAAAAAGTAATTCTGCCTTTTCATTACAAAAGCACCATGGAAACTAAGCATTTTGAATAAACTCTTTTCAAAGTGTAGATGTTTTGACCAGATCTGTGTCTGATCACAGCTTGTTCCACTGCTTGTCTGTAACAGGAAGAAGGAGAACAGAGGGCAGCTGTTTCATACAGATGCTATGTAAATCGCAGATTAACACGGAAATCCCCTCAGAATGTCACAGTGAGAGGAACCCTGTTTGTCTTAGCCTTAGGACTTCAGGGAAAGTCCTGGTCCTCTCCTGGTCAGGACAGTGCTCTCTCTCTCTCTCTCTCTCTCTCTCTCTCTCTCTCTCTCTCTCTCTCTCGCTCTCTCTCTCTCTCTCTCTCTCTCTTAGCTCTCTCTCTCTCTCTCTCTTAGCTCTCTCTCTCTCTCTCTCTCTCTTAACTCTCTCTCTCTCTCTCTCTCTTTTAGCTCTCTCTCTCTTAGCTCTCTCTCTATCTCTCTTAGCTCTCTCTCTCTCTATCTATCTCTATCTCTTAGCTCTCTCTCTTAGCTCTCTCTCTCTCTCTAGCTCTCTCAACTCTCTCTCAGCTCTCTCTCTTAGCTCTCTCTCTCTCTCTCTCTCTCTCTCTCTCTGCTGACACTTGGAGTCTCTCTCTCTCTCTCTCTCTCTCTCTCTCTCTCTCTGCTGACACTTGGAGTCTCTCTCTCTCTCTCTCTCTCTCTCTCTGCTGACACTTGGAGATTCTCTCTCTCTCTCTCTCTCTCTCTCTCTCTCTCTCTCTCTCTCTCTCTCTCTCTCTCTCTCTCTCTCTCTCTCTCTCTCTCTCTCTCTCTCTGCTGACACTTGGAGATGCTATCTGTCTGTTTCTAAACAAACATTGGAGCCCATTGGCCCTGTCCAGCATAGACCATGGATTAAACACACACTCACGTCCACAGTGACGCACTCATACATACACACAGAAACAAACACACACGCAATATGCTACAGACATGCACATAAAAACTTTCATATATACATAACATTTAGAACTGCACAGGTTTGACAGACAGATACACAAGCATAAACATGATAGACAGTCACATTTTCACAGGCCTGTGTGGTTTCTGTTGAGGTGTTTATTTGAAGCTCTCCAGACCTGGGAGTCATTGTGTTCTGTATACCTAGAAACCCATTACACTCCTCTCAACATCCTGGAACCTCTCCTCTCCTCTCCTCTCCTCTCCTCTCCTCTCCTCTCCTCTCCTCTCCTCTCCTCTCCTCTCCTCTCCTCTCCTCTCCTCTCAACATCCTGGAACCTCTCCTCTCCTCTCCTCTCCTCCTCCCATCCTCTCCTCTCCTCTCCTCTCCTCTCCTCTCCCATCCCTCCTCTCCTCCCTCTCCTCTCCCTCCTCTCCCATCCTCTCCTCTCCTCTCCTCCTCTCTCTCCTCTCCTCCCTCTCCTCCTCTCCTCTCCTCTCCTCTCCCCTCCTCTCCCATCCCATCCTCTCCTCTCCTCTCCTCTCCTCTCAACATCCTGGAACCTCTCCTCTCCTCTGAAACAGTTTATTTTCTCTTGAAGTCTGCTTGGTATCTGTTGGATTGTCTGTTCAGTGTTTGAGTATGCATGCAACCGCTAGTTTCAGGAAAATGGCATCACTACAGCCAAGTCAAGACTCATAGAGAATCTTCGCCTCCTATCCTTTAACATTAATTTCATTCCTAATATCCTCCTTTCTCATCATGTTAACACTCATTTCATCCGTGCACGCCTGTTGAACTCATGACTAAACCATTCCAGACACACACAGAGAGATGGTTTATACATTCTACTGCTTTCTGTTAGTCACAATAGTCCCCATTGACCTATAAACCTGGGAATCGAGGCGATATCGCCGTCTTAAGATCCCTTTTCACGTAGGACCAGATACTGAATCAGCCCCAGCTCTCTCTACAGCAGCACAGGCCATTAACTAGAAGTCTGTTTTGTGTGGATGTCAATTTAGTCTGCCTGCCATCTCACCCATCTGGTGTTTGGGTTTAGAGAGATGTGTAACGGACTAAGAAGGCATAACAAAAACGGGATGAAAGACACTCCACTTCCTTTGATCTCCTGTCAGATAGCATGTTGTGGTCTGAGAGCTGTAACAGACATCACAGAATGGCAGAGTGTGAGAACATAACAGGATGGAACGGACAGACATGAACAAGCACTCTTGCGCGCACACACATTCACACACATACACACACACATTCACACACACACACACACACACACACACACACACACACACATACACACACATTCACACACACACATACACACACACACACACATAACACACACACACACACACACACACACACACACACACACACACACACACACACACACACACACACACACACACACACACACACACACACACACACACACACACACACACACACACATTCTCACACACATACACACACATTCACACCCATAATAATAATAATAATAATATATGCCATTTAGCAGACGCTTTTATCCAAAGCGACTTACAGTCATGTGTGCATACATTCTACGTATGGGTGGTCCCGGGGATCGAACCCACTACCCTGGCGTTACAAGCGCCATGCTCTACCAACTGAGCTACACACATACACACATACACACACACGCATACACACATACACACACATTCACACACATACACACACATTCACACCCATACACACACATACACATACACACATACACACACATTCACACACACATACACACACATTCACACACACACATACACACATACACATTCACACACATACACAGACATTCACACACATTCACACACATTCACACACATACACACACACACATTCACACACATACATTCTCTCGTCGAGACATTCTCTCGTCATGCGTGTCAGAGTGTGTTCTGGATTAGAGGGTCGGGGCGTCTCAGTAGTGTGAAGAGCCTGCTGGAATGTCTGATCAGAGGAAGATGGAGAGGTTTTGTCTAACAGGAGGATGGAGGGAAAGCGATAGAGTGGGAGAAAGAGAAAGAGAGTGGGAGAAAGAGAAAGAGAGTGGGAGAAAGAGAAAGAGAGTGGGAGAAAGAGAAAGAGAGTGGGAGAAAGAGGTCTAGAGCCTGGGACCTGGAAGAGTACAGGCCAGGTCCCAGGCAGGTCCCAGGCTCTAGTCCCTGGGAGAGGAGAGGAAGAGTACAGGCCAGGTCCCAGGCTCTAGTCCCTGGGAGAGGAGAGGAAGAGTACAGGCCAGGTCCCAGGCTCTGGTCCCTGGGAGAGGAGAGGAAGAGTACAGGCCAGGTCCCAGGCTCTAGTCCCTGGGAGAGGAGAGGAAGAGTACAGGCCAGGTCCCAGGCTCTGGTCCCTGGGAGAGGAGAGGAAGAGTACAGGCCAGGTCCCAGGCTCTAGTCCCTGGGAGAGGAGAGGAAGAGTACAGGCCAGGTCCCAGGCTCTAGTCCCTGGGAGAGGAGAGGAAGAGTACAGGCCAGGTCCCAGGCTCTAGTCCCTGGGAGAGGAGAGGAAGAGTACAGGCCAGGTCCCAGGCTCTAGTCCCTGGGAGAGGAGAGGAAGAGTACAGGCCAGGTCCCAGGCTCTGGTCCCTGGGAGAGGAGAGGAAGAGTACAGGCCAGGTCCCAGGCTCTAGTCCCTGGGAGAGCAGAGGAAGAGTACAGGCCAGGTCCCAGGCTCTAGTCCCTGGGAGAGGAGAGGAAGAGTACAGGCTAGGTCCCAGGCTCTAGTCCCTGGGAGAGGAGAGGAAGAGTACAGGCCAGGTCCCAGGCTCTAGTCCCTGGGAGAGGAGAGGAAGAGTACAGGCCAGGTCCCAGGCTCTAGTCCCTGGGAGAGGAGAGGAAGAGTACAGGCCAGGTCCCAGGCTTTAGTCCCTGGGAGAGGAGAGGAAGAGTACAGGCCAGGTCCCAGGCTTTAGTCCCTGGGAGAGGAGAGGAAGAGTACAGGCCAGGTCCCAGGCTCTAGTCCCTGGGAGAGGAGAGGAAGAGTACAGGCCAGGTCCCAGGCTCTAGTCCCTGGGAGAGGAGAGGAAGAGTACAGGCCAGGTCCCAGGCTTTAGTCCCTGGGAGAGGAGAGGAAGAGTACAGGCCAGGTCCCAGGCTCTAGTCCCTGGGAGAGGAGAGGAAGAGTACAGGCCAGGTCCCAGGCTCTAGTCCCTGGGAGAGGAGAGGAAGAGTACAGGCCAGGTCCCAGGCTCTAGTCCCTGGGAGAGGAGAGGAAGAGTACAGGCCAGGTCCCAGGCTCTAGTCCCTGGGAGAGGAGAGGAAGAGTACAGGCCAGGTCCCAGGCTCTAGTGCCTGGGAGAGGAGAGGAAGAGTACAGGCCAGGTCCCAGGCTTTAGTCCCTGGGAGAGGAGAATAGGGGAGGGAGAGGGAAAGAGGGAGAGAAGGGAGAGAGGAAGGAAAGCGGGGAGGGAGGGGAATGAAGGGGAGGGAAGGGGAGGGGAGGGAGAGTAGAGGAGTGAATGGGAGAAGATGGGAGGGAGAAGAGGGGAGGGAGAGGAGGGAGAGGGGAAAGAGAAAAGGGAAGGGAAGGGAGGGAAGGGGAGTGAGAGGGGAGGCGAGGGAGAAGAGGGAAGGGGAGAGAGAAGAGGGAAGGGGAAGGGGAGGCGAGGGAGAAGAAGGAAGGGGAGGGAGAGGGAAGGAGAGGGAGAGTGAGAGGGAAGGAGAGGGAAGGAGAGGGAAGGGGAAGGAGGGGGAAGGGGAGAGGGAGAGGGAAGGGAAGGGGAGGGAGAGGGAAGGAGAGGGAAAGGAAGGGGAGGGAGAGGGAAGGAGAGGGAGGGAGGGAAGGAGAGGGGAGAGGGAAGGGAAGGGAAGAAGGGAAGGGGGGAAGGAGAGGGAGAGGGAAGGAGAGGGAGAGGGAAGGGGAGGGAAGGAGAGGGAGAGGGAAGGGGAGGGAGAGGGAAGGAGAGGGAGAGGGAAGGAGAGGGAGAGGGAAGGGGAAGGAGAGGGAGGGGAAGGGAAGGAGAGGGAATGAGAGGGAGAGGGAAGGGAAGGAGAGGGAAGGAGAGGGAGAGGGAAGGAGAGGGAAGGGGAAGGAGAGGGAAGGGAAGGGGAGGGAGAGGGAACGAGAGGGAGAGGGAAGGGAAGGAGAGGGAGAGGGAAGGAGAGGGAGAGGGAAGGAGAGGGAGAGGGAAGGGAAGGAGAGGGAAGGAGAGGGAAGGAGAGGGAAAGGGAGGGGAAGGGAAGGGGAGGGAGAGGGAAGGGAAGGGAAGGGAAGGGGAGGGAAGGAGAGGGAGAGGGAAGGGAAGGGGAGGGAGAGGGAAGGAGAGGGAGAGGGAAGGGAAGGGGAGGGAGAGGGGATCCTGTTGAGAGAGTAGTGAGGCCAGCTGGTAAATTGTAATTTTGGTAACTCCCTTGTAGGATTGCTTCAGGAGAGCTGCCACATAACTGAAAAGCAAATGACAGCAATTAACACCACCTTTCCATCTCCTGAACTGATCAAATGATCAAATGAATGATCCTGGTTCACACTGTGTGTGTATGTGTGTGTGTTAGCATGTCGGTGTTTGTAGTTTGTAGCCTCTCTGACATGGGCAGATAAATCAGAAAGCGTCGGAATACTAGGGGGGATTATGTTGCCCTCTGGTGTAAAATGCTGTCTCAGTCTGTACTTGGTTACTGAGGTCTATGTAATGACTGTAATATGGACTCTCTCTCTCTCTCTCTCTCTCTCTCTCTCTCTCTCTCTCTCTCTCTCTCTCTCTCTCTCTCTCTCTCTCTCTCTCTCTCTCTAGGGGTGCTCTGGGTCATCATGTGAAGGGAAATGTGACTGCAGTGGAGTGAAAGGAGCAAAGGTGAGCATTCTATCCATCAGTTCCTCATTGTCTATCAGTTTCATATTGGTTGTCTTCTCTCGCTTTTCTTCACGTTGTGTCTCACTCTTTCACCCACTCTCTCTAAGATCCCCACCAACAAACTACAGATTGTACAACTTCAAAACAGTCCAGAATCCCTGATAGGCTCAAAGGGGCATAGCAGAGCGTGGGTTCCGGGTTAGGGGTCAGGGGTCAGCCCAGTGGGACTTAGTAGTAGCAGAGGGCCAACACGGAGCAGGGATCAGGATGGAGAAGGACTGGAATCAGGCGGAATTAGAGCATGTCCGGACACACAGCTGGGCTGAGAGCGTATTCCTACCAGACCAAACAATCTCTAATCCAGTCTTGAAACAGTAATGCACTGTAAAAGTCAATCCAGCAATCATGCAGTGTTTCTAATTGTGGTTAAAAGTTTCCAAGAAGATCTACAGACACCGCCTTTGTTATCTTCCAGTAACAAGGACACAATGAGAGCAGCACCTTCTCAGGGAGCTCAGAAAACAACAATTGCATTGCTACTCTATGTGTATTTTTTCACACACATTAGAACCTAGCAGTGTCTTATCTACTCTGTGTTCAAGAAACAGTAACCAGACAGAGATTGTCCACAGAGGACTACTGTGTGCTGTGTGTTCTCTGGAGCCAGGCCTGTACTGACTGACTGACAGGCTGAGCCTGGTGAGGTCATACCTCACGCCTCAGTCTCTGTTGAAAGGTGTTGAAGACTGGCAAATCAACCGCTGTTTCAACTCTCCATGCATATGTTCACTATGATGATGTCACGTCCTGTCGCCCACGACGGCGGTTCTGTTCCCTTGGCAACCAGCCAGTGTCCTGGTTCCCATGGCCCAGAACGTTATGTTGGTGAGCTTTAGGAATGGAGGGAGGTAGAAGAAAGAGGCAGCAGGGCGAGAGAGTAAAGGCATCAGCTTCCCATTCAAAACAGTTCAGATTATGATGGCATTTTATGACGTTTTTGTTCATTTTGGTTTTCGATAAGGCTGTTCACACAACATTTTAACATTTTAACGTCTACGCTCCTTTGTGTTTGCTGTGATTCAATGAGAAACAAATTATATTCATGCAACAACAACAACAAAAAATCACTTGAGAAACACTGAACAAAACATCTTAGTTAGATGTAAGATTGATCTAAGATCTTTTCTACAAAAACGTCAGAATGAATGGTAGATTTCTTGAGTTATCTTAGATTCATTCAAACTATTTTGAGGAAGTGTAGATGGATAAACTGTACTATTGACACTTTTGTCTCGTTTTTCAAGCGTAGGTCGTATAAGGGAGTGTGGTCAGCCGACCTGAAGCATGCTGACGCCTTAAGAAACACAGACATACACATAAAGAGCTCCAAATACCACATTTTCCCCACGCCTCCTCTTCCTTCTAGTTCCCTGTCTTTCACTCTTGGCAGCTCAGAATGTAGTTCAATGGGCAAGAGCCAATGATTTATACAGTTGAAGTCAGAAGTTTACATACACTGAGGTTGGAGTCATTAAATCTTGTTTTTCAACCACTCCACAAATGTCTTGTTAACAAACTATAGTTTTAGCAAGTCGGTTAGGACATCTACTTTGTGCATGAGACAAGTCATTGTTTACAGACAGATGATTTCACTCATAATTCACTGTGTCACAATTCCAGTGGGTCAGAAGTTTACATACACTAAGTTGACTGCGCTTTTAAACAGCTTTGAAAATTCCCGAAAATGATGTCATGGCTTTATAAGCTTCTCATAGGCTAATTGACATAATTTGAGTCAATTGGAGGTGTCCCTGTGGATGTATTTCAAGACCTACCTTCAAACTCAGTGCCTCTTTGCTTGACATCATGGGAAAATCAAAAGAAATCAGCCAAGTTGTAGACCTCCACAAGTCTGGTTCATCCTTGGGAGCCATTTCCAAACGCCAGAAGGTACCACATTCATCTGTACAAACATGCAAGTATAAACACCATGGGACCACGCAGCCGTCATACCGCTCAGGAAGGAGCCGTGTTCTGTCTCCTAGAGATGAATGTACTTTGGCACGATATGTGCAAATCAATCCCAGAACAACAGCAAAGGACCTTGTGAAGATGCTGGAGGAAACAGGTACAAAAGTATCTATATCCACAGTAAAACGAGTCCTATATCGTCATAACCTGAAAGACCGCTCAGCAAGGAAGAAACCACTGCTCCAAAACCGCCATAAAAAAGCCAGACTACGGTTTGCAACTGTACATGAGGACAAAGTTCATACTTTTTGGAGAAATGTCCTCTGGTCTGATGAAACAAAAATAGAACTGTTTGGCCATAATGACCATTGTTATGTTTGGATGCAAAAGGGCGAGGCTTGCAAGCCGAAGAACACCATCCCAAATGTGAAGCACGGGGGTGGCACCATCATGTTGTGGGGGTGCTTTGCTGCAGGAGGGACTGGTGCACGTCACAAAATAGATGGCTTCATGAGAAGGAAAATTATGTGGATATATTGAAGCAACATCTCGAGACATCAGTCAGGAAGTTAAAGCTTGGTCGCAAATGGGTCTTCCAAATGGACAATGACCCCAAGCATACTTCCAAAGTTGTGACCAAATGTCTTAAGGACAACAAAGTCAAGGTATTGGAGGGGCCATCACAAAGCCCTGACCTCAATCCTATAGAAAATGTGTGGGCAGAACTGAAAAAGCATGTGCGAGCAAGGAGGCCTACAAACCTGACTCAGTTACACCAGCTCTGTCAGGAGGAATGGGACAAAATTCACCCAACTTATTGTGGGAAGCTTGTGGAAGGCTACCTGAAACGTTTGACCCAAGTTAAACAATTTCATTAAAGGCAATGCTACCAAATTGTCACGTTCTGACCTTAGTTCTGTTATTATATCCTTGTTTTAGAATGGTCAGGGCGTGAGTTGGGTGGGTTGTCTATGTTAGTTTTTATATAATTTGGGATTTCTGTGTTCGGCCTAGTATGGTTCTCAATCAGAGGCAGCTGTCAATCGTTGTCCCTGATTGAGAATCATACTTAGGTAGCCTGGTTTCACTTTTGAGTTGTGGGTGTTTGTCTTCCGTGTTAGTGTTCGTACCACACGGGACTGTTTCGTTCATATCACGTTTATTGTTTTGTATTTCGTAGTGTTCAGTTTATGTATTAAAATAAACATTATGGACACTTATTCTCTCTATTATTATTCTGACATTTCACATTAAACCAATCTCCAAAACAGGTTAAAATAAAGTGGTGATCCTAACTGACCAAAGACAGGGAAGTTTTACTAGGATTAAATGTCAGGGTTTAAAACTGAGTTTAAATGTATTTGGCTAAGGTGTATGAAAACTTCGGAAAGTATTCAGACCCCTTGACTTTTTCCACATTTTGTCATTTTACAGCCTTATTCCACAATGTATTAAATAGTCCCCCCTCATTAATCTACACACGATACCCCATTATGACTATGCAAAATCAGGTTTCCACAAATGTTTGCAAATGTATTAAAAATAAAAAATACAATTCAGACCATTTACTCAGTACTTTGTTGAAGCACCTTTGTTGGCAGCGATTACAGCCTCCAGTCTTTTTGGGTATGACTCTACAAGCTTGGCACACCTGTATTTGTGGAGTTTCTCCCATTCTTCTCTGCAGATCATCTCAAGCTCTGTCAGGTTGGATGGATAGCGTTGCTGCACACCTATTTTCAGGTCTCTCCAGAGATGTTCGATCAGGTTCAAGTACGGTCTCTTACTGGGCCACTCAAGGGCATTCAGAGACTTGTCCCGAAGCCACTCCTGTTGTCTTGGCTGTGTGCGTAGGGTCGTTGTCCTGTTGGAAGGTGAACCTTCGCCCCAGTCTGAGGTCCTGAGCACTTTGGAGCAGTTTTTTTTAATCAAGGATCTCTGTACTTTGATCTGTTAATCCTTCCCTCGATCTTGACTAGTGTCCCAGTGCCTGCTGACTAGTCTCCCATCCCCACAGCATGATGCTGACACCACGATGCTTCACGGTAGGAATGGTATTGGCCAGGTGATGAGTGGTGCCTGGTTTCCTCCAGACATGACGCTTGGAATTCAGGCCAAAGAGTCCAATCTCGGGTTCATCAGACCAGAGAATCTTGTTTCTCATTGTCATGTCATGTGCCTTTTACTGAAGAGTGGCTTCTGTCTGGCCACTACCATAAAGGCCTGATTGGTGGAGTGCTACAGAGATGGTTGTCCTTCTGAAAGGTTCTCCCATCTCCACAGAGGAACTCTGGAGCTCTGTCAGAGTGACCATCAGGTTCTTGGTCACATCCCTGGCCAAGGCCCTTCTCCACAGATTGCTCAGTTTGACCAGGCGACCAGCTCTAGGAAGAGTCTTGATGGTTCCAAACTTCTTCATTTTAAGAATGATGGAGGCCACTGTGTTCTTGGGGACCTTCAATACTGCAGATATTGTCTGGTACCTTTCCCCAGATCTGTGTCTCAACACAACCCTGTCTCAGAGCTCTACGGACAATTCCTTCAACCTCAAGGCTTGTTTTTTTCTCTGACATCACGGTCAACAGTGGGACCTTATATAGACAGGTATGTGCCTTTCCAAATCATGTCCAATCAATTGAATTTGCGACAGGTGGACTCCAATCAAGTTGTAGAAACATCTCAAGGATGATCAATGGAAACGGGATGCACCTGAGCTCAACTTCGAGTTTCATAGCAAAGGGTTTGAATGCTTATGTAAATAAGGTATTTCAATTAAAAAAAATACCAACCTGTTTTCGCTTTGTCATTATAGGGTTTTGTGTGTAGATTGATGAGGATTTTGAAAATCTAATCCATTTTAGAATACGGCTTTAACGTAACAAATATGGAAAAAGTGAAGGGGTTTGAATACTTTCAGAATGCACTGTACAGCAAATGATCTATAGGGGGCGCTGTGTTGAAGCCACATTGCCTTCATCTTGGCACTCCGCCACCGTTGTAAAAAAATACATGTTTAAGCTATGGACATGCATTTGTTAATATGTACATTATATTTTGCCATGTGTATTCTATTACAAACACCTTAATGCATACTTATACATTATATTATGTCATCTAAACATACAAACAAAACATTTTATAATATTTAAAACATTTTCCTTAAGGTATAAACACAAAAATACTTAAATACATGTCCTTTTGTCCATGAAACATTTCATAGAACAGCTGTAGAATTTCATTTGGAGGACCTCTCCAACTGAGGAGTGCCAATATGACTCACTTGTGGCTTCAAAATCGCTCAGTGGATAATACATAGCAACCGCTAACCAGGGATAATATACATTGTTGGTCAGAGCAGACCACTCTGGCCTGAGAAAGGACTGTGGCTCCATCTGGTGGCAGATAGATGGAACACATGAAGCAATCAGCTATTACTGTCTCATTAATCCTCTTCATAAACTCGTAAAAGTAACGTCCTCTCACTGTCAACTGCGTTTATTTTCAGCAAACTTAACTTGTTAAATATTTGTGTGAACATAAGATTCAACAACTGAGACATAAACCGAACAAGTTCTGCAGACATGTGACTGACAGAAATTGAATAATGTGTCCCTGAACAAAGGGGGGGATCAAAATCAAAAGTAACAGTCAGTATCTGGTGTGGCCACTAGCTGCATTAAGTACTGCAGTGCATCTCCTCCTCATGGACTGCACCAGACTTGCCAGTTCTTGCTGTGAGATGTTACCCCACTCTTCCACTAAGGCACCTGCAAGTTCCCGGACATTTCTGGTGGAATGGCCCTAACCTTCACCCTCCGATCCAACAGGTCTCAGACATGCTCATCACTGGCCATTCCTGACATTCCTGTCTTGCAGGAAATCACGCACATAATGAGCAGTATTGCTGGTGGCATTGCTATGCTGGAGGGTCATGTCAGGATGAGCCTGCAGGAAGGGTACCACATGAGGGAGGAGGATGTCTTCCATGTAACGCACAGGGTTGAGATTGCCTGCATTGACAACAAGCTCAGTGCGATGATGCTGTGACACACCGCCCCAGACCATGACGGACCCTCCATCTCCAAATCGATCCCGCTCCAGAGTACAGGCCTCGGTGTAAAGCTCATTCCTCCAACAATAAACGTGAATCCGACCATCACCCCTGGTGAGACAAAACCGCAACTCGTCAGTGAAGAGCACTTTTTGCCAGTCCTGTCTGGTCCAGTGACGGAGTGTTTGTGCCCAAAGGCGACGTTGTTGCCGGTGATATCTGGTGAGGACCTTCCTTACAACAGGCCTACAAGACCTCAGTCCAGCCTCTCTCAGCCTATTGCGGACAGTCTGAGCACTGATGGAGCGTTCCTGGTGTAACTCGGGTAGTTGTTGTTGCCATCCTGTACCTGTCCCGCAGGGGATGTTCAGATGTACCGATCCTGTGCAGGTGTTGTTTCACGTGGTCTGCCACTGCGAGGGTGATCAGCTGTCCGTCCTGTCTCCCTGTAGCGCTGTCTTAGGCGTCTCACAGTACGGACATTGCAATTTATATCCCTGGCCACATCTGTAGTCCTCATGCCTCTTTGCAGCATGCCTAAGGCACGTTCACGCAGATGAGCAGGGACCCTGAGCCTCTTTCTGTTGGTGTTTTTCAGAGTCAGTAGAAAGGCCTCTTTAGTGTCCTAAGTTTTCATAACTGTGACCTTAATTGCCTACCGTCTGTAAACTGTTAGTGTCTTAACGACCGTTCCACAGGTGCATGTTCATTAATCATTTATGGTTCAATGAACAAGTATGGGAAACAGTGTTTAAACCCTTTACAATGAAATTATTTGGATTTTTACAAATGATCTTTGAAAGACAGGGTCCTGAAACAGGGACGTTTCTTTTTTTGCTGAGTTTATATACAGTACTGGTCAGAAGTTTGGACATACCTACTCATTCAAGGGTTTTTCTTCATTTGTACTATTTTCTACATTGTATGATAATAGTTAAGACATCAAAACTATGAAGTAACACATATAGAATCATGTAGTAACCAAAAAAAAATGTTAAAGTAGCCACCCTTTGCCTTGATGACAGCTTTGCACACTCATCCCAAACCATCTCAATTGTGTTGAGGTCGGATTGTGGAAGCCAGGTCATCTGATGCAGCACTCTATCACTCTCCTTCTTGGTCAAATAGCCCTTACACAGCCTGGAGGTGTGGTGGGTTATTGTCCTGTTGAAAAACAAATGATAGTCCCACTAAGTGCAAACCAGATGGGACGGTGTATCACTGCAGAATACTGTGGTAGCCATGCTGGTTAAGTGTGCTTTGAATTCTAAATAAATCACAGATCATCAGCAATTCAACCATGAAGGCCTGATTCACTCAGTCTCCTCTCAACAGTTGATGTTGAGTTGTGTCTGTTACTTGAACTCTGTGAAGCATTTATTTGGGCTGCAATTTCTGAGGCTGGTAACGCTAATGAACTTATCCTCTGCAGCAGAAGTAACTCTGGGTCTTCCTTTCCTGTGTCGGTCCTCATGAGAGCCAGTTATGATGAAACTGCTTTATGGTTTTTGCGACTGCACTTGAAGAAACTTTCAAAGTTCTTGAAATGTTCTGCATCGACTGACCTTCATGTCCTAAAGTAATGATGGACTGTCGTTTCTCTTAGCTTATTTGAGCTGTTCTTGCCATAATATGGACTTGGTCTTTTACCAAATAGGGCTATCTTCTGTATACCACCCCTACATTGTCACAACACAACCGATTGGCTCAAACATATTAAGAAATAACGAAATTCCACAAATGAACTTTTAACAAGGCACACCTGTTAAGTAAAATGAATTCCAGATGACTACCTCATGAAGCTGGTTGAGAGAGTGTGCAAATTTTTCATCAAGGCAAAGGGTGGCTACTTTGAGAATCTCAAATGTAAAATATATGTTGTTGAACACTTTTTTGGTTACTATATGATTCCATATGTGTTATTTCATGGTTTTGATGTCTTCACTATTATTACGTAGAAAATAGTAACAATAAGACACTTTTGACTGGTACTGTATATACATATATATATATATATATATTTTTTTTTTAGAATGCTAAACCTAACCATAATGTTGAAAAACACGAAACTGACCAGCCTCTGTGGTAACTTCACCCAACTCTGTTTAACTATTGTTGTGTCTCCTGTAGGGTGAGCGTGGATTTCCTGGTCTCCAAGGCAACATGGGGTTCCCGGGCATGCAGGGCCATGAGGGACCCGCTGGGCCGATGGGCCCTAAGGTGAGTGACAGCTCCAGACCCCACCCCCTTCACAGTATCACTCACCCACTAAGATACCCGACTTGGGAGAGCACAATAATGACAAGTACCATGATTATAACAGATTTTTTGTTTTTTTTTATCACAAAAAATAAGTCATGTCACGACTCCATCTTCTCTATGTCACCTTAATATCACTTCAATGTCACTTGTCTCTTCCCAGGGAGAGTATGGCGAGTCGGGAACTCCCGGAATGAAAGGAACACGTGTGAGTGGAATAATGCTATCAGAGAAGACCCCACCTGGTCTGGAAACCAGTGTCTACTTTCTTGTAGCATTTTAGCTTTTGTTTGGACCACCTTTACAACAATGCAGAGTTAAAGATTAAGTAGAAATAAATAAAACATGTAAAATCAAATCAAATCAAATGTATTTGTCACATACACATGGTTAACAGATGTTCATGCGAGCGTAGCGAAATGCTTGTGCTTCTAGTTCCGACAATGCAGTAATAACCAACAAGTAATCTAACTAACAATTCCTAAACTACTGTCTTATACACAGTGTAAGGGGATAAAGAATATGTACATAAGGATATATGTGGAATAAATAGACAGTGAATAACAAATAACAATATTGAATAAAAATAACATGACTATATACAGGAAGTACCAGTACTAAGTCGATGTGCAGGGGTACGATGTAATTGAGGTAGCTACAGTATGTACATATAGGTAGGGGTAAAGTGACTAGGCAACAGGAAATATAATAGACAGTAGCAGCAGGGTATGTAGTGAGTGTGAAAATGTGAGTGTGTGTGTGTGGCGTCAATATCTACGTGTGTACATGTTATTTGTGTGTGGGCGTATGTAGCGTGTGTGTATGTTTGTGTTGGGGTATCAGTGTAAGAATCCGTGAGTGTGTGGGTAGAATCCAGTGTGTGTGCATAGAGTCAGTGCAGGAGCGTTAGTGCAGGAGAGTTAGAGCAGCAGAGTCCGTGCAGGAGAGTCAGTGCAGGAGAGTCAGTGCAGGGGCGTTAGAGCAGGAGAGTAAGAGCAGGAGAGTTAGAGCAGGATAGTTAGAGCAGGATAGTTAGAGCAGGATAGTTAGAGCAGGAGAGTTAGAGCAGGAGAGTTAGAGCAGGAGAGTTAGAGCAGGATAGTTAGAGCAGGAGAGTTAGAGCAGGAGAGTTAGAGCAGGAGAGTTAGAGCAGGAGAGTTAGAGCAGGATAGTTAGAGCAGGAGAGTTAGTGCAGGAGAGTTAGAGCAGGATAGTTAGAGCAGGATAGTTAGAGCAGGAGAGTTAGAGCAGGAGAGTTAGAGCAGGAGAGTCAGTGCAGGAGAGTCAGTGCACGAGGGTTAGAGCAGGAGAGTCAGTGCAGGAGCGTTAGAGCAGGAGAGTCAGTGCAGGAGAGTTAGAGCAGGAGAGTCAGTACAGGAGAGTCAGTGCAGGAGAGTCAGTGCAGGAGAGTTAGAGCAGGAGAGTCAGTGCAGGAGAGTTAGAGCAGGAGAGTCAGTGCAGGAGAGTTAGAGCAGGAGAGGAGAGTTAGAGCAGGAGAGTTAGAGCAGGAGAGTCAGTGCAGGAGAGGAGAGTTAGAGCAGGAGAGTTAGAGCAGGAGAGTCAGTGCAGGAGAGTTAGAGCAGGAGAGTTAGAGCAGGAGAGTTAGAGCAGGATAGTTAGAGCAGGAGAGTTAGAGCAGGA
>NC_068454.1:17019145-17104145 GCF_023373465.1 Oncorhynchus keta
TTCGATGTCTTTGTCCTGATCATTGTGATGTGTCTGTTGTCATACAGGGAGAGAGAGGCTTTCCTGGTGGCCCTGGATACCATGGAACACCGGTAACTGCATAAACATGTACCTGTCATCTGCTTTTTTATAGCAATGCTGAGGCTAATGAAATGGACATCTCTCTGTGTTTTAGGGTGACAAGGGAGAGAGAGGCCCTCCAGCAAATGTAAGTACTGTATACTCTCTCTCTGTAGTCTTGCTTATTGCTCTGAGCACCTAATTTATTGCACTTTCAGATGCAATTTGTTTTTGGTCCACCAGATGCCGCCATACACTCTTTATAATGAGAGTACCGTGCTCAGCACTACTATTGAAAAGTATAGTCATTTATTTGTTTTCTATGCAGGGGGATGAACTTTGATGAACTTTTTTTGATTTTAGGGTGATGGTGCTCCTGGCTCTCCTGGACCCCCTGGCCTCCCAGGCTTACAAGGAGAAAGAGGTACAGTACACCCCCCGACCCCTTTATAAACTACAGCTGTTTAGTTCATCATTTGACTATTATCCAAATAAGAAGTCCTTCTAAGTGTCTATGTAGGCCTCCTAGACCAACTCTGAACATGCTCCTTTATCTGACAGGTTTCCCTGGTATTCAAGGAGCTCTGGGCCTACCAGGTAAGAAGAAACACACACTTTGACTCGGTCATATTTTATGTCCTCTCTGTCATGTATTTCTTTAGTTGACATCCCCATACCTCACTGGTATATTTTAGGCAGGCACATTGAGGGACCCCCCGGAGAGAAGGGCCGGCCAGGAGAGGTCGGTCAGAAGGGAGACAGAGGGGCAGAAGGGGAGTCTCTCAGAGGAAAGCCTGGACAAGATGGGCTTGTTGGACACCCTGGTCCTCCCGGACCCCCTGGTAGGTGTGGTTACACATTCATAGTGTAACCTTTGACATTTGTCATTGTGGAGTCATTTCGCTGATTATACGTTTAGGTCTTTTAGGTCACTCAGTGTTGTCTAGGCAGTCTCTCACCTGTGTGTGTGTTGCACTATGTGTATAGGGGATGAGCCATGTGATCCGGCCCTTGAAAAGGGCCCACCTGGGCCCCCCGGCCCACCTGGACTACAGGGGGAGTTAGGACAGAAAGGTACGGCTGGGAGGGAGGGGGTGGTGGGACAATCACTCTTATTAGTCTCTGATGTTCTGTCCAATCACAATGTATATTATATGCGCTCTCTCCTACTTTCTCTTTCCCTCTCGCTTTTATCACCACGAAACTCGGTAGTGCTCACATACTGATTACATACATTACGTAACATTATCACTTATTACAAGATATTACCATTCCATATAGTACAGCTCAGATTCACTTCAAGGCATCCATCGTATCCCACCTACCTGTTTGTTTGATATAACTTGTATTGTGATTTACCTCCAGGTGATCAGGGAGACACGTGTGTGCAGTGCGAAGCCTTTGGCCCACCGGGAGCCCCTGGCCCCCAGGGGCCCAAAGGACTGCAAGGTGAGCTGACAAGAGATACTCCCACACTACTGAATCATAGCTGGAGATGAACACATGCAACTGAAATCTTTGTGTCACTGATTTAAATTAATGATTGGCACTAAAATGATGTTCCACATCTTCAGCATGTATCTCAGGTTAGGATCCTGACCCTAGGGCCTATATTCATCCACCTCCACACTATTTCCTATGAGATGGTGTTTTTGCGTTGGACTGACAAGTGTTGTTCGTCCCCTGTAGGTTATCCTGGAGTGGCAGGCAGTAAAGGAGACAAGGGGGTGCCTGGACCTGCTGGGCTTGATGGAAGCCCTGTGAGTTATCTTCATCACATCATCATTCTTCTAATAGAACCTGAAGAAGACATGCTGCATCACTGTAGCTCCATAAAGACCACTATGGTGGACATGCTGCATCACTGTAGCTCCATAAAGACCACTATGGTGGACATGCTGCATCACTGTAGCTCCATAAAGACCACTATGGTGGACATGCTGCATCACTGTAGCTCCATAAAGACCACTATGGTGGACATGCTGCATCACTGTAGCTCCATAAAGACCACTATGGTGGACATGCTGCATCACTGTAGCTCCATAAAGACCACTATGGTGGACATGCTGCATCACTGTAGCTCCATAAAGACCACTATGGTGGACATGCTGCATCACTGTAGCTCCATAAAGACCACTATGGTGGACATGCTGCATCACTGTAGCTCCGTAAAGACCACTATGGTGGACATGCTGCATCACTGTAGCTCCGTAAAGACCACTATGGTGGACATGCTGCATCACTGTAGCTCCGTAAAGACCACAATGGTGGACATGCTACATCACTGTAGCTCCATAAAGACCACTATGGTGGACATGCTGCATCACTGTAGCTCCATAAAGACCACTATGGTGGACATGCTGCATCACTGTAGCTCCATAAAGACCACTATGGTGGACATGCTGCATCACTGTAGCTCCGTAAAGACCACTATGGTGGACATGCTACATCACTGTAGCTCCATAAAGACCACTATGGTGGACATGCTGCATCACTGTAGCTCCATAAAGACCACTATGGTGGACATGCTGCATCACTGTAGCTCCATAAAGACCACTATGGTGGACATGCTGCATCACTGTAGCTCCGTAAAGACCACTATGGTGGACATGCTGCATCACTGTAGCTCCATAAAGACCACTATGGTGGACATGCTGCATCACTGTAGCTCCGTAAAGACCACTATGGTGGACATGCTGCATCACTGTAGCTCCATAAAGACCACTATGGTGGACATGCTGCATCACTGTAGCTCCGTAAAGACCACTATGGTGGACATGCTACATCACTGTAGCTCCATAAAGACCACTATGGTGGACATGCTGCATCACTGTAGCTCCATAAAGACCACTATGGTGGACATGCTGCATCACTGTAGCTCCGTAAAGACCACTATGGTGGACATGCTGCATCACTGTAGCTCCGTAAAGACCACTATGGTGGACATGCTGCATCACTGTAGCTCCATAAAGACCACTATGGTGGACATGCTGCATCACTGTAGCTCCATAAAGACCACTATGGTGGACATGCTGCATCACTGTAGCTCCATAAAGACCACTATGGTGGACATGCTGCATCACTGTAGCTCCATAAAGACCACTATGGTGGACATGCTGCATCACTGTAGCTCCATAAAGACACATGTCCACATGTCATGACTATGTACTGTATGTTTGTTCAGTAGTTTTCTTCCAATAAAAGAGATGATTGATGTTGATTGACCCTGCTATTTCTTCTCCTCTCCTCAGGGTAATTCAGGTACTCGTGGGTTGGTAGGTGCTCCAGGAGCCCATGGTGAACCTGGCGACATCTACCTGGCTCCAGGGCTGAAGGGGGACAAAGGTCTGCCTGGTTTCGTTGGAACACGAGGTCTACCTGGTGTAGATGGACTGCCAGGGAAAGAAGGACTAGCAGGCCTGCCTGGATCCAAAGGAGAACCTGTATGTGTGTGTTTGTGTGTGTGTGTGTGTGTGTGTGTGTGTGTGTGTGTGTGTGTGTGTGTGTGTGTGTGTGTGTGTGTGTGTGTGTGTGTGTATTTGTGTGTGTGTGTGTGTGTATGTGTGTGTGTGTGTGTGTGTGTGTGTGTGTGTGTGTGTGTGTGTGTGTGTGTGTGTGTGTGTGTGTGTGTGTGTGTGTGTGTGTGTGGGTGTGTGTGTGTGTGTGTGTGCATGTTAGCGAGCACTAGAAGGCTCCTACTAAAACATGTGTTCAGACAGTACTACAGTCAGTCAGTCATCCATCTCTATCTCTGATCTCTTCTTGCAGGCCAGAGAGGGCATCAAGGGGGACCGTGGTCTCGATGGGGACCCTGGTTTCTCTGGTCCCCCAGGAGAGAGGGGTCCTCCTGGGGTACCAGGGTTTGGCCGGCCGGGGGAGCCTGGAGAGAAGGGTACATCTGGTCAACAAGGCCGACTTGGAATCCCTGGACAACCAGGTGGGTACAGGCTACAGCGACAAACACACTCTAAAGAACACACACTTGTTAGGTAAAAGGAGCCTAAATGATGATGTGCACATGCTCTCTCTGCCTCTCAGGAGTGAAAGGTGAACCAGGTAAAGATGTGAGCTCACCTGGACCCCAGGGCTCCCCCGGACCTCGAGGACAATCTGGCATTCCTGGACTACAAGGTGAGGGTCATCTTATTGGTATTGATCTGACATACCTGGACTACAAGGTGAGGGTCATCTTATTGGTATTGATCTGATATACCTGGACTACAAGGTGAGGGTCATCTTATCGGTATTGATCTGACATACCTGGACTACAAGGTGAGGGTCATCTTATCGGTATTGATCTGGCTATGGTCCTGCATAGTGCATCATGAACATCTTCTCCGTCCTGACCCCAGGTGACAGAGGACTTCAGGGAGACCCTGGAATGCCAGGATTCCCCGGACAGAAAGGTGACTCAGGTGTCCCCGGCATTGGATTCCCAGGACTAACCGGGCCTAAAGGGTACTCTGGAGCTCCAGGAGCCCCTGGAATGCCAGGAGAGCCTGGGAGATCTGGACAGGATGGTTTCTCTGGAAAACCAGGCACACCTGGTCCAAAGGTGTGTGTTCCTGTGTCTGTGTCTTTGCTTCACTTTCTATTGTTTCAAACTCCATCAATCAAACAATCAACCAATCTTCTTCTGCCCTCTCTAGGGTGAGCCAGGTCGGGGTCTACCTGGTCCTAAAGGTTCTCAGGGCCCTCCCGGAGAGACAGGTTTTCATGGAGATAAAGGCAATGTTGGTCCAACTGGTATTCCTGGACAAGAGGGAAACACAGGACCACCTGGAGCTCAGGGAATTCAAGGTGACCCTGGCCCCCCTGGTCAGCATGGTGGCACTGGACCCCCTGGACCCCCTGGAGCAGGAGAACCTGGGGCCCCTGGACCAATAGGACCCCCTGGAGAGCCAGGCCCCTTCGGTCATGAAGGTGTGAAAGGAGATAAGGGCTTCCCTGGCTCTCCTGGTCTGGACATGCCCGGCCCCCAGGGAGAGAAGGGAGACTCAGGATTCCCTGGACTGTCTGGATCAAAAGGGTTGCCAGGAAGACCTGGCCCGGCTGGCAGAGACGGATTCCCCGGAGACCCAGGTGAGACAGATCTCAGAACAGTGTAGGAGGTCTGATGTAACTGGAAAGAAATTAACACAGGTCTGGACTGGTCTGGGTTAATTTTCGTTGAATTTAAGGAGAATTTGGTGACAACCTTTGTAATGTATAATCATCAATATTTTCCTATTCTATTTATTTGTTGATGTGTGTGTGTTCCCCAGGCCTCAAAGGAGAGATGGGAGTCATGGGAACGCCTGGAACACCAGGATATCAGGGATCTGCTGGGAACCCTGGAACTCCTGGACAGAGAGGTGGGTAGAGTAGAACTGCTGCCTCTGTACTACCAGACTACCCATCAGTGTGTTTTGCACCACTATACTATAGCATCTCAAACCCCTCATCTCTTCTCTCTCTCAGGCAACCCGGGTGTCTCTGGGCCTAGGGGGGAGTTTGGTGAGCCTGGACCCAAAGGAGAGAGGGGAGAGCAGGGTCTGCAGGGTCCTCCTGGCAACATGAGTGAGCTGAACATGGGGCCCATGAAGGGACAGAAAGGAGACAGCGGAGACCCAGGTATACAAAATGAACATGCCCCATACAACAGCACTGTATCCTACAGCCTACTGCACTGTATCCTACATCATACTGCACTGTATCCTATATCCTACTGCACTATATCCTACATCATACTGCACTGTGTCCTATATCCTGCTGCACTATATCATACAGCCTACTGCACTGTATCCTACATCGTACTGCACTGTATCCTACATCCTACTGCACTGTATCCTACATCCTACTGCACTATATCCTACATCCTACTGCACTATATCCTACAGCCTACTGCACTATATCCTACATCCTACTGCACAGTATCCTACATTATACTGCACTATATGTCTGTCAGGTGGTCTGTTTTAAACCGGAACTGGGAATTGTTTAGGTACGCTAAATCCCACTTTTTCCCATTAGGTGACCCTGGACACACCGGAGTGAAGGGTTATCCAGGACAGGCCGGAGTACCTGGTATGCCAGGAAAGGATGGAGAGCCCGGTACACCTGGTCAACCAGGTTAGTCACCTATGTAGGCTTCGCCATACCCCTCTGTTTATTGTAAATGCCCACACATAGGCAGGATTTAATAGGATCTCAATGGTTACAAACCTGTATACTACCTGGTATGAAAGGATGTACTGGTCTTGCACAATGTATGATATGCTAGTGGATAGTATTCGGGACACAGTCAATGTGATGATTAAATGACACCCTCTTTGAAACGTTATGATTCTTGTTTCTCAGGTGAGAAAGGAGACACAGGTGTTCCTGGTGAGCCCGGCAGTACTGGGTATCCTGGAAACAAAGGAAGCATTGGAGAAATGGGATACCCAGGTAAGAAAACAACACACAATCCACTCACTGAGAGGAATCATTCTTTATATCGAACATCCGCTGTGGTGTGGATGGTTAGACTGGTTCTAACCGGATTGTCATGTATGGTTCTATAGGTTCTGTGGGTCCGAAGGGTGCTAAAGGCATTGTGGGCACAACGGGTCACCCAGGGCTCCTGGGTACAGAGGGGGAGAAAGGAGACAAGGGAACAGTCGGTTTGCCAGGTGTCGGAGTGCCAGGACCCCCTGGAGAGAAGGTGATTCATAAACCCCTTTTAGTCTCTCTGAGAGCTGGCTCCATGAAGGTCTCACACAACCAAGGTGTGTTGTCTGTGTCTTCATGGATGGTGCTAGCTAGCTTCGGTGTATCCTTTTTTTCATTGCAATTGTGCCACTAACTGTCTCTCTTTTTCAATCAATACACTGTATCTACCATTTTCCTCACATTTTCCCACTCTCTTTCTCTCTCTCCCTCCATCCCTCTCTTTTTTTCTCTCTCTCAGGGTCAGTTGGGTCTGACTGGTTTCCCTGGTAATGCAGGAGAGAAGGGTCAGAAGGGAGGAATGGGAGTCCCCGGGATGCCAGGAACACCAGGAACCAAGGGAGACACTGGTTACATTGGTCACCCAGGTGAGGTTCCGGTCTCCATAATGACAACTGCCCCTCCTTTGACCTGACTGATTGACTGATTCAATTTGGAGTTTAAAAAAGACAAGACACGATCAGAATATATGTTGGCCAAGGGAATAACACTTGAGCGTATTATTTCTATATCGACCAGGTATTCGCGATCATCTCACAAACCCAGAACATTACTTTTTGCTTGACAACCTCTAGTCTAACCGAAGGTGCGTGCTGTGTTGTGCAGGTCAGCCGGGTCGGCCAGGAGAGAAGGGTGTCGGTGGGCTGCCCGGGTCAACAGGAGAGCCAGGTCAAACAGGTCGACCAGGTAAGGAACACATGGAGCACAGTAACAATGCCCCAGGTGCCATTGGTTCCTGTTAGTTCAGTATGACAGCTAGTCATGAAGCTTGGACTAATTTACCATGCTGTAGCTACTGCACCACAGCGGGTCGAGACACACACTCAGGTAACCTATTGTTTCCCAGGTGAGCCTGGTCTGCAGGGTCCCCCAGGTCCGACTGGAGAGAAAGGACAGTCAGGAGTGGACGGCATTCCTGGATCATCAGGAGACAGAGGAGACCAAGGTGAGTGACCTCTCCTGACCTTTAGGATATAGTCAGGAATGTTCAGCCTGTGAAACCACATGTAAAGCACGAGCTTTATGATCTGTGTTATATTTCTATTCGCCCAACTCTTGACTATGTCTCCAAATCAACTCATGCACTGTGTATCTAAACAGCTAACAAACAGCAGAGGCAGACTTTAAGAGTTCAGCAGGTGACCTTTTTATGTCAATGGCCTGGAGTTTGATCAATGGCCTGGAGTGTTTGTCTCTGTGTCCCTCCTATAGGTTTTCCTGGCAGAGGCTTCCCAGGAACGCCGGGGTCGTCTGGGTTTAAAGGTGATAAGGGTAGTCCAGGTTTCCCAGGTTCCCCAGGTATCCCGGGTATCCCAGGGACCAGGGGAGAGAAGGGTACGGCAGGCTTCCAGGGCTCCCTGGGCCAGCCAGGAGAACAGGGCCACCCAGGACCCGCTATGGAGGGGCCCAAAGGAGACCAAGGAGTGCCAGGAAAGCCTGGAGAACCAGGTACTGTATACTGCACACCTGACCTGCTTGATTGTACATTTTGATACATATCATCCTCCTCTTCTCATCCCCCTCTACTCCTCTCTCTCTCCATCCTCCTCTTCTCATCCCCCTCTACCCCTCTCTCTCTCCATCCCCCTCTTCTCATCCCCCTGTACCCCTCTCTCTCTCCATCCTCCTCTTCTCACCCCCCTCTACCCCTCTCTCTCTCTCCATCCTCCTCTTCTCATCCCCCTCTACCCCTCTCTCCCTCCATCCTCCTCTTCTCATCCCCCTCTACACCTCTACCCCTCTCTCTCCATCCTCCTCTTCTCATCCCCCTCCACCCCTCTCTCTCTCCATCCTCCTCTTCTCAACCCCCTCTACCCCTCTCTCTCTCCCAATTCTCCTCTTCTCATCCCCCTCTACCCCTCTCTCTCTCCATTCTCCTCTTCTCTTCTCATCACCCTCTACCCCTCTCTCTCTCCATCCTCCTCTTCTCATCCCCCTCTACCCCTATCTCTCTCCATCCTCCTCTTCTCATCCCCCTCTACCCCTCTCTCTCTCCATCCCCTCTTCTCATCCCCCTCTACCCCTCTCTCCCTCCATCCTCCTCTTGTCATCCCCCTCTACCCCTCTACCCCTCTCTCTCCATCCTCCTCTTCTCATCCCACTCCACCCATCTCTCTCTCCATCCTCCTCTTCTCATCCCCCCTCTACTCTCTCCTCCATTCCCCTCTCTCTCTCATTCTCCTCTTCTCATCCCCCTCTACCCCTCTCTCTCTCCATTCTCCTCTTCTCATCCCCCTCTACCCCTTTCTCCCTCCCTCCATCCTCCTCTTCTCATCCCCCTCTACCCCTTTCTCCATCCCTCCATCCTCCTATTCTCATCCCCCTCTACCCCTCTACCCCTCTCTCTCCATCCTCCTCTTCTCATCCCACTCCACCCCTCTCTCTCTCCATCCTCCTCTTCTCATCCCCCTCTACACCTCTCTCTCTCCATTCTCCTCTTCTCATCCCCCTCTACACCTCTCTCTCTCCATCCTCCTCTTCACATCCCACTCCACCCCTCTCTCTCTCCATCCTCCTCTTCTCATCCCCCTCTACACCTCTCACTCTCCATTCTCCTCTTCTCATCCCCCTCTACACCTCTCTCTCTCCATTCTCATCCCCCTCTACCCCTCTCTCTCTCCCTCCATCCTCTTCTCATCCCCCTCTACCCCTCTCTCCCTCCATCCTCCTCTTCTCACCCCCTCCATTCCTCTCCCCTTCCATCATCCTCTTCTCACCCCTCCATTCCTCTCTCCCTCCATCTTCCTCTTCTCATCCCCTCCATCCATCCCTCTCTCCCTCCATCCTCAACTCATCCCCTCCATTCCTCTCTTCCTGCACCCTCCTCTTCTTATCCCCTCCATCCCTCTCTCCCTCCCTCCACCCTCTTCTTCTTCTCCTCCTCTCTACAGGTACCAGTGGTGTTCCAGGTCCTGCTGGTGTTCCTGGCAGCACGGGGGGGAAGGGAGACAAGGGAGATCAGGGTGGACAAGGAGGACAGGGCGAGCAGGGCTTAAAGGGAGAACGAGGATACTCTGGACTTCCTGTAGGTCACTTCCTGTTTCTCACTGACTGATCCATTTGTGATGTCATGACAGTCTAGTTGGTTTATCATGACACATGACTAGTGTCCACCATCTGACGTGTGTGTGTATATATATGTGTGTGTGTGTGTGTATATATATGTGTTTGTGTGTGTTACAGGGGCAATCTGGCCTTCCAGGTGTTGATGGACTGAAGGGAGAGATGGGACTGCAGGGTGTGCCTGGTTTCCCAGGTGAGTGGTACATCTAATTTAGACAAGGTTTCCCAGGTGAGTGGTGTAGATCATTTAGACAAGGTTTCCCAGCTGAGTGGTGTAGATCATTTAGACAAGGTTTCCCAGGTGAGTGGTGTAGATCATTTAGACAAGGGTTCCCAGGTGAGTGGTGTAGATCATTTAGACAAGGTTTCCCAGGTGAGTGGTGTAGATCATTTAGGTTTGCAACTGCATAAGGGGACAAAGATCGTACTTTTTAGAGAAAAAAAGCCCTGACCTCAATCCTATAGAAAAAAGAACATTTGTGGGCAGAACTGAATAAGCGTGTGCAAGCAAGGAGGCCTACAAACCTGACTCAGTTACACCAGCTCTGTCAGGAGGAATGGGCCAAAATTCACCCCAACTTGTTGTGGAAGTTTACCCGAAACATTTGACCAAAGTTAAACAATTTAAAGTCAATGCTACCAAATACAAATGGAGTGTGTGTTAAGTTCTGACCCACTGGGAATGTGATGAAAGAAATAATAGCTGAAATAAATAATTCTCCCTACTATTATTCTGACATTTCACATTCTTAAAATAAAGTGGTGATCCTAACTGACTAAAGACAGGGAATTTTTACTAGGATTAAATGTCAGGAATTGTGAAAAGCTGAGTTTAAATGTATTTGGCTAAAGTGTATGTAGATGTTCAGTTTATCAGGTCCCAGGCTCCCATGACTGTTATGATTATTTATATCCAAGTTAATTACAATGAGCTTTTTGCTTTAGCCCCCACTGTACCTGATAGAGCAGTTCTAGTCTCGCGTACTGAAATAAGTTGTGAGGCTCATTGTGAGGGAGACTAGAGCAAACCCAGAAGTTCTGACTGAGTGCACATTTAAGTACCCCCAGGACAGTCCATTTACTTTGTGCTGTTATAATTTATGTTATGAAATCCTGTGATTTCATTGGGGCAGTTCCCCATTGCTGGCAAAACAATCCAAGCGATATTCACACGGCCTATGCACCCCCGGAGCTGCTGCTGAACAGCTTGTTTTTAACAATATATTTTTGAAACAGAAAAATGTACACATTTCCTGCACGTTTATGAGCATTTAAACATTATATATATAATTTTTTTAAATGTAAAGTTACCAGTCAATAGTTTGGACACACCAACTCATTCAAGGGTTTTTCTTTATTTAAAAAAATAACTATTAAGTTCCTCTCTTCTTCAGGGACAAAGGGTGAATTGGGTGTGTTTGGATTGAAAGGAGAGCTGGGAGACAGAGGATTCCCAGGAACTAAAGGTGAGTGGAGAGACACAACATTAAACCAAACAGCCAGTAAACCAAATCACTGTGAGCTTCATAGCATCAAACACCTACTGTATAGTGGCCATTGAGTGCTGACATTTATATTCTGAATATATGCCATGCAGCAGACAGACACTTTTCCCCACATATGAATAATAATAAGATTGGGTAATTATCTGAATCGCCTTTCCTTGTTTCAGGTAATGATGGCCCCCCTGGTCCTCCTGGCCTCCACACCTTCATCAAGGGAGAAAGCGGCTTCCCGGGTAGTCAGGGCCCTCAGGGGCCTGTGGGGCCCTCAGGTTTCCCTGGGCTGAAAGGACAGCAAGGTGAGAGTTCAAACCATCCTGTCTACAATGAGCCGATATATTATGACCAAACATCAGCTCTGATCACCCCATAATATATGATCTTACACCCCCTCTTCCATCCATCCGTCCATCCATCCCTCTCCTTTTTTCACTTTCTCTCTCCTCTCTCGCTCTCTGTCTCCCAGGTATGACAGGTATTCAGGGTATTAAAGGTGATGAGGGAAACCCTGGCATTAACGGTCTCCCCGGAGCCAAGGGAGAACCAGGCCTGCTTGGTCCCTCAGGTGAGAGTCACATCCCCTTTGTCCAGTTTATAGCCACACTGAAAAGGATACTACACTGTATGTAGGATAAAATACTATATGATGTACTAGTGTTACCCAGATGTTTGATTCTCAGACTGGGAACTAATGTTCCATTTGACCCTGACCTTCATCTTTGACCTTTGACCCTATAGGACCGAGAGGGTATCCCGGACCCCCTGGACCTGATGGTGTTCCGGGTCAGGTAGGTCCTCCCGGCCCCTCCTCCATGGAGCATGGTTTTCTGGTAACCAGGCACAGCCAATCGGTGGAGGTTCCACAGTGTCCAGAGGGAACATCGCTGATCTATGATGGATACTCCCTACTCTACATCCAGGGCAATGAGCGTTCCCACGGACAGGACCTGGGTAAGAGAGAGAGAGCTAGGCAGAGAGATAGATGTTGTATCTATCTTGTGTTTCAATCAATCAATCAAATGTGTTTATGAAGCCCTTTTTACATCAACTGATGTCACAAAGTGCTGTACAGAAACCCAGCCTAAAACCCCAAACAGCAAGCAATACAGGTGTAGAAGCACAGTGGCTAGGAAAAGCTCCCTAGAAAGGCCAGAACCTAGAAAGAAACCGAGAGAGGAACCAGGCTATGAGGGGTGGCCAGTCCTCTTCCGGCTGTGCCGGGTAGAGATTATAACAGAACATGGCCAAGATGTTCAAATGTTCATAAATGACCAGCAGGGTCAAAAAATAATAATCACAGTGGTTGTAGAGGGTGCAACAAGTCAGCACCTCAGGAGTAAATGTCAGTTGGCTTTTCATAGCCAATCATTCAGGGTATCTCTACCGCTCCTGCTGTCACTAGAGAGTTGAAAACAGCAGGTCTGGGACAGGTAGCACGTCTGGTGAACTGGTCAGTGTTCTGTAGCCGCAGGCAGAACAGTTGAAACTGGAGCAGCAGCACGAACAGGTGGACCGGGGACAGCAAGGAGTCATCATGCCAGATAGTCCTGAGGCATGGTCCTAGGGCTCAGGTCCTCCGAGAGAGAGAAAAATAAAGAAAAAAGAGAGAAAGAAAGAAGGAAAGAGAGAAAGAAAGAGAAGAGAGAGAAAAAGAGAGAGCATACATAACAACCCGGACAGGAAGATCACGTCAGTGACTCAACCCACTCAAGTGACGCACCCCTCCTAGGGACGGCATGGAAGAGAAACCAGTAAGCCAGTGACTCAGCCCCTGTAATAAGGTTTGAGGCAGAGAATCCCAGTGGAAAGAGGGGAACTGGCCAGACAGAGACAGCAAGGGCGGTTCGTTGCTCCAGTGTCTTTCCGTTCACCTTCACACTCCTGGGCCAGACTACACTCAATCATATGACCCACTGAAGAGATGAGTCTTCAGTAAAGACTTAAAGGTCGAGACCGAGTCTGCGTCTCTCATATGGATGGGCAGACCATTCCATAAAAATGGAGCTCTATAGGAGAAAGCCTGCCTCCAGGTGGTTGCTTAGAAATTCTAGGGACAGTAAGGAGGCCTGCGTCTTGTGACCGTAGCGTACGTGTAGGTATGAACAGCAGGACCAAATCGGAAAGATAGGTAGGAGCAAGCCCATGTAATGCTTTTTAGCAGTAAAACCTTGAAATCAGCCATTGCCTTAACAGGAAGCCAGTGTAGAGGCTAGCACTGGAGTAATATGATCACATTTTTTGGTTCTAGTCAGGATTCTAGCAGCCGTGTTTAGCACTAACTGAAGTTTATTTAGTGCATTATCCGGGCAGCCGGAAAGTAGAGCATTGCAGTAGTCTAACCTAGAAGTGACAAAAGCATGGATTATTTTTCTGCATCATTTTTGCACAGAAAGTTTCAGATTTTTGCAATGTTACGTAGATGGAAAAAAGCTGTCCTTGAAACAGTCTTGATATGTTTGTCAAAAGAGAGATCAGATCAGCATCACACATAACTATTTGTGTGTATCTCTGTCTGTGTGTAGGTACGGCTGGTAGCTGTCTGAGGAAGTTCAGTCCCATGCCCTTCCTCTTCTGTAACATCAACAACGTCTGTTACTTTGCCTCCCGTAACGACTACTCCTATTGGCTTACCTCCCCTGAGCCCATGCCAATGAACATGGACCCTATCACCGGCCAGGGCATCAGGCCCTTCATCAGCAGGTAGCTGTGTGTGTGTGTGTGTGGGGGGGGACCACTTCAATCAGTGTAGATGAAGGGGAGTAGATGGGTTAAAGAAGGACTTTTAAGCCTTGAGACAATTGAGACATGGATTGTGTATGTGTTCCATTCAGAGGTTGAATGAGAGCAAGACAAAAGATGTAAGTACCTTTGAACGAGGTATGGTAGTAGGTGCCAGGCACACCAGTTTATGTGAAGAACTGCAACTCTGCTGGGATTTTCACACTCAACAGATTCCCGTGTGTATCAACAATGGTCCACCACCCAAACAACATGATTAATGCAATCCTGAGAAGCATTGGAGTCAACATGGGCCAGCATCCCTGTAGAATGCTTTCAAAACTTTGCCCCTGATGATTTGAGGCTGTTCTGAGGACAAAGGGGGTGCAAATCAATATTAGGAAGGTGTTTCTTATGTTTTGTACACTCAGTGTATGTTTCTGCTCTCACCTAGGAGATACAGTGCCTTGCGAAAGTATTCAGCCCCCTTGAACTTTGCGACCTTTTGCCACATTTCAGGCTTCAAACATAAAGATATAAATTGTATTTTTTTGTGAAGAATCAACAACAAGTGGGACACAATCATGAAGTGGAACGACATTTATTGGATATTTAAAACTTTTTTAACAAATCAAAAACTGAAAAATTGGGCGTGCAAAATTATTTTGCTGCGATTACAGCTGTAAGTCGCTTGGGGTATGTCTCTATCAGTTTTGCACATCGAGAGACTGAAATGTTTTCCCATTCCTCCTTGCAAAACAGCTTGAGCTCAGTGAGGTTGGATGGTGAGCATTTGTGAACAGCAGTTTTCAGTTCTTTCCACAGATTCTCGATTGGATTCAGGTCTGGACTTTGACTTGGCCATTCTAACACCTGGATATATTTATTTTTGAACCATTCCATTGTAGATTTTGCTTTATATTTTGGATCATTGTCTTGTTGGAAGACAAATCTCCGTCCCAGTCTCAGGTCTTTTGCAGACTCCATCAGGTTTTCTTCCAGAATGGTCCTGTATTTGGCTCCATCCATCTTCCCATCAATTTTAACCATCTTCCCTGTCCCTGCTGAAGAAAAGCAGGCCCAAACCATGATGCTGCCATCACCATGTTTGACAGTGGGGATGGTGTGTTCAGGGTGATGAGCTGTGTTGCTTTTACGCCAAACATAACGTTTTGCATTGTTGCCAAAAAGTTCAATTTTGGTTTCATCTGACCAGAGCACCTTCTTCCACATGTTTGGTGTGTCTCCCAGGTGGCTTGTGGCAAACTTTAAACAACACTTTTTATGGATATCTTTAAGAAATGGCTTTCTTCTTGCCACTCTTCCATAAAGGCCATATTTGTGCAATATACGACTGATTGTTGTCCTATGGACAGAGTCTCCCACCTCAGCTGTAGATCTCTGCAGTTCATCCAGAGTGATCATAAGCCTCTTGGCTGCATCTCTGATCAGTCTTCTCCTTATATGAGCTGAAAGTTTAGAGGGACGGCCAGGTCTTGGTAGATTTGCAGTGGTCTGATACTCCTTCCATTTCAATATTATCGCTTGCACAGTGCTCCTTGGGATGTTTAAAGCTTGGGAAATCTTTTTGTATCCAAATCCGGCTTTAAACTTCTTCACAACAGTATCTCGGACCTGCCTGGTGTGTTCCTTGTTCTTCATGATGCTCTCTGCGCTTTTAACGGACCTCTGAGACTATCACAGTGCAGGTGCATTTATACGGAGACTTGATTACACACAGGTGGATTGTATTTATCATCATTAGTCATTTAGGTCAACATTGGATCATTCAGAGATCCTCACTGAACTTCTGGAGAGTGTTTGCTGCACTGAAAATAAAGGGGCCCAATTTTTCAGTTTTTGATTTGTTAAAAAAGTTTGAAATATCCAATAAATGTCGTTCCACTTCATGATTGTGTCCCACTTGTTGTTGATTCTTCACAAAAAAATACAGTTTTATATCTTTGTTTGAAGCCTGAAATGTGGCAAAAGGTCGCAAAGTTCAAGGGGGCCGAATACTTTCGCAAGGCACTGTATGTGTGTGGATATGTTTGCGTTGTGTGCATCCATGTAAGTGTGCGTGCATGGATAGCATGTGTATTGACCTCTACCTATGCCAACAGGTGTTCTGTGTGTGAGGCTCCTGCCATGGTGATAGCAGTACACAGTCAGAATATCATGATCCCATCATGCCCCAATGGCTGGGACTCACTCTGGATTGGCTACTCCTTTGTCATGGTGAGAGAGACTAAACAAATATTACAACACCACGCTTGCTGTATCAGCACCTACCTTCAGTATCAGCACTTACCTTCTGTATCAGCACTTACCTTCTGTATCAGTACTTACCTTCTGTATCAGCACTTACCTTCTGTATCAGCACTTACCTTCTGTATCAGTACTTACCTTCTGTATCAGCACTTACCTTCTGTATCAGTACTTACCTTCTGTATCAGCACTTACCTTTTGTATCAGTACTTACCTTCTGTATCAGCACTTACCTTCTGTATCAGTACTTACCTTCTGTATCAGCACTTACCTTCGTTATCAGTAGCAGTACTCTCTCTGTCTCCTCTCTGTCTCTCTCTCCGCCCTTCTCTCTGTGTAGCATACCAGTGCAGGTGCTGAGGGCTCTGGCCAGGCCCTGGCATCTCCTGGCTCCTGTCTAGAAGAGTTCCGGAGCGCTCCCTTCATCGAGTGTCACGGGCGTGGAACCTGCAACTACTACGCCAACTCCTACAGCTTCTGGCTGGCCGCCATCGAGGACAATGAGATGTTTACGTAAGCCAAGAACAACTCCCTCTCTCTCTCTCTCCCATCTTTTCCTTTCTGGCTACCAGAACTCTGGCATGGTCTTGATTGATTGATGTCGTCTCACATCTCGTTCCAGGAAACCCATACCCACCACGCTAAAGGCAGGAAGTCTCCGGACCCACATTAGCCGTTGCCAGGTGTGCATGAAGAGGACATAGGCCTCGCCGCTGACCTCTCTGTGACCCTTAACCTCCCACCACAACCCGTGACCCCACCAATCTTTCCGCGGTGTGGCTTGACTTCTTGTTATTGATCAAAGGATGGTGCTATTTCACTGTGTGTGAGGGAGGAGAGGGACAGAGACACACAGACAACAAAATACCCAGAGATTGCCGAAAGAGCAGATCACACACATACACACACACACACACACACACACCGGAGACCAAGCCATAACACCAACCGGCCCTTCGCTCCATCATGCAGAACTCTTTACTAATATTATCACAACGTTTCTCTAATGAATGGCGCCCAGTTTACGACTGCACTGAGTACACCCCCCCTCCCCATTTGTAAACTGGCGTCCATTTTGAAAGGGGGTGTTTGTGCAAGTCAGGTGCTATTGAATCTTATCTATTTGCCTTATTATTTTCACTCAATGCCACTGACTTTCAGCTCTGAGTTACCGTTATAGATATTGTTATTGTTCTTCACGTCTTTTATCTTTTTACTCTTTAAATTTACAGTACTAATTTAAGAATGGGAGTTACCTCTGGCTTGTCACAGTGAGAGATCACCATAGGTTAAGTGTTGCTAGCACACAGGCATAGTGATGGTTATGTTGTAAATATATTGCTTTTCTTTTTCCTACTTAACATAACAGCCACCATAATCTCTATTTCAATTTGTATTTTATTTATGAGATTTATGAGAATATGTAGAGTGGATTTGAGTTGCCAAATAACCATAAACAATGTGAGATATGAAAGTACAGTATGTTATTCTGGTCCAGCTGGACCCAGGCCCTTAAAGTTACAATACTAGCATTACATTTAGCATTACATATTACATTTAGCATTATATGTTACATTTAGCAGTACATGTTACATTTAGCAGTACATGCTACATTTAGCATTACATGCTACATTTAGCATTAAATGCTACAGTTAGCATTACATGTTACATTTAGCATTATATGCTAAAGTTAGCAGTACATGTTACATTAAGCATACATCAGTCCTGCCGCTATAGGCCAAGACCTCCAGTGCCTTGTGGTTCACTATGAAAAACAGAACAGTGAAATAAAAGCTGTGGCAACATCACTGAAAGTGTGTGTGTATGTACAGTGCATTCGGAAAGTATTCAGACCCCTTGAGGTTTTACATATTTGTTACCTTACAGCCTTATTCTAAAATGGATAACAAAAAAATCCTAATTGATCCACACAAAATAACCCATAATGACAAGTGAAAATAGGTTTTTCAACATTTTTGCAAATGTATTAAAAATAAAAATGGAAAACCCTTATTTACATAAGTATTGTGTCAAGGCACGGATCTGGGGAAGAGTACCAAAAAGTATCTGCAGCATTGAAGGTCCCCAAGAATACAGTGGCCTCCATCATTCTTAAATGGAAGAAATTTGGAACCACCAAGACTCTTCCTAGAGCTGGCTGCCAGGCCAAACTGAGAAATCGGGGAAGAAGGGTCTTGGTCAGGGAGGTGACCAAGAACCCAATGGTCACTCTGACAGGGCTCCAGAGTTCTTCTGTGGAGATGGGAGAACCTTTCAGAAGGACAACCATCTCTGCAGCACTCCAACAATCAGGCCTTTATGGTAGAGTGGCCAGACGGAAGCCACTCCTCAGTAAAAGACACATGAAAGCCAGCTTGGAGTTTGCCAAAAGGCACCTAAAGACTCTCAGACTGGGGCGAAGGCTCACCTACCAACAGGACATCGACCCTAAGCACACAGCCAAGACAACGCAAGAGTTGCTTCGGGACAAGTCCCTGAATGTCCTTGAGTGGCCCAGCCAGAGCCCGGACTTGAACCCGATCTAACATCTCTGGAGAGACCTGAAACTAGCTGTGCAGCAACGCTCCCCATCCAACCTGACAGAGCTTGAGAGGATCTGCAGAGAAGAATGGGAGAAACTCCCCAAATACAGGTGTGCCAAGCTTGTGTCATACCCCAGCAGACTCGAGGATGTAATTACTGCCAATAGTGCCTCAACAATGTACTGAGTAAAGGGTCTGAATACTTATGTAAATGTGATATTTCTGTTTTTTATTTTTAATAAATTAGCAACAATTTCTAAAAAACAGTTTTTGCTTTGTCATTATGGGGTATTGTGTGTAGATTGATCAGGGAAAAAACTATTTAATGCATTTTATAATAAGTCTGTATCCTAACTAAATGTGGATACTTTCAGCATGCACTGTATGTGTATGTCATTGGAGTCCAGACTGGCACATATTCTCTCACACACACACACACACACACACACACACACACACACACACACACACACACACACACACTTAGTACGGGGGGGTAAGCTTGCCATGTCTATGCAGAGTGTGTGTTTTATCACAAGCCGAAGGAGTTTCCACACACGCTCACACACACTTGCTCTTGTTGACGGAGAAACTTCATGGCTTGTAGTTTGTGTGCAGAAGAATCCTTAAAAAGAGGAAGAGAGTCGTCAAACACTTATCTGTTCACTCAGCCACTCAATCTACTCAGTGTGCAGCAATAGTTCTGTGCAATAGTTCACATTATTTTGCATGTTGAAGATTATTAATCATATGCTAGAACCCAAAGAAAGGCACATGTATATATTTATTATTACACTGATATACTTGACCATGCCAACTGAATAGCCTTACTCTTCCTGTGCATACAGAACATAGAGGGAAAGGGGATACCTAGTCAGTTGCACAACTGAATGCATTCAACCAAAATGTGTCTTCCGCATTTGACCCAACCCCTCTGAATCAGAGTGGTGCGGGCTGACTTCATCAACACCATTGGCACCCAGGGAGCAGGTGTTAGGGGTTAAGTGCCTTGCTCAAGGGCAGAACAGTAGATTTTTCCACCTTGCCAGCTCGGGATTTGAACCAGTGACCTTTCAGTTACTGGTCTAACACTCTTAATCATTAGATTTCCTGTTGCCCCCTAGATAGGCCTAATGCAATAGTCTTCCTGTGACAATTAGCTAGATAGATTTAGATATACTAGATTTGCCATTTTGGTCAAAGACCAAAATGCATGTATGGATGCATGTATGACTTTGCATTTCAAGATTCCTGTGTGTTTTAAATCTAAAGTTCTTTCAAACTCCTTTTTAGAATGTATATTGCCAACTGGCAGGTGTCCCAAATCTAGAACATGAACCCTTCCCTGCTGCTCCCCTCTTTCTTCTGATGGTGAACTCTTGAACTCTAGAATCCTAGAACCAGCCCTGAATCAGTCAAGTATCAAATTAATTAGATGGAAGAAATTAAGCTACCAGACCTTACAAGCTACTTTTGTAACCAACAATCCTTCATATAATTAGTTTTGACCCAATCATAGCCTTTTGAATGTAGAAGGCTCTCATTGGCTAACATGACTCATCCTGCCCTTTGGTCTTGGTCAATGAGGGTCAGATTCAGAGATGTATTTCCATATCACCTATACATGATTGCATCCTCTTCTCATATTATGTCATTACTCAACCATATTTTAGGTGTTTTGTTAGGTGTCTTCCCAAATGCTCATTCATAAATACCGTATAAGCAGGACTCATTGAGGAGTAAGACAAGAGTCCTCGGGTTGTAGTCCCTAGTTTATGGTGAGTAAACAGACCAAAACTATTCCCCTCACCTCCCAGTCCTCATACTGTGTAACTCATTCAATAAAATAATTTCTATAAAATATCATGCATTTTCATAACTGTGTCCTAGATATATGATATGATATCATATTGGTGGCAGCGTTGGGATACAGGCTACAGTTGGTCTGAGTACCAGTCTGCTTAGCTAACATTCCACTCTGTATTCCGTGTCCTATGCCAAAGTTTAACAGAAAGTTTAGCGAAACAGACTTCTATGGGCACGGGTAAGTCTCGGGCAAGGAGCAACCACTGTAGACACAGATCTGTTATTTAATGTTCATTATTACAGACAGATCTGGCATTTCTCCATCTGGAAAATACTACTTACAACACAACTGCAATTATTTTATTTTATATTTGTCCAAGATAGCTAGCTGCAAAGCTAGCAAGCTAGTTAATTTAAGATATCTCTAGATCCAGTTCGCCAGCAGAGCAGCACTCGCCAAAAAGACAGGTATGTCACGTTTGCTTTTAGAACTTTCTAATCACCTCTAACGTTGTTTGGTATATAATCGCACTAGCTACATATATTTAGCTGAAAATAATTGATGAAATGGATTGTTTCTTTGTAGCTAGCTATCTAGCTTGGTTGTAGGCTGTAGGTTACAGTAGGCAAGTACAGTAACATTGCAGTAGCTAGCTAACGTTACACCTTTACTGAATGACAACAATATAGCCTGAACACTTGCTAGTTGGGCTTAGAAATTGACAAATGAACATATGGAGCGATCACACATACGGCTTTATGTAGTGAAAATACTCCAGCCTTTGGTGCTCCGGAGTGGCGCAGTGGTCTAACACCTAACCCAAACCGGCTGCGCGCGTGCGCTATCGTGCATACATGTATTTTGTCCACCCACACCAAACGCGATCACGACATGCAGGTTAAAATATTAAAACAAATTCTCAACCAATTAGCTTAATTTGGGTACAGGTTGAAAAGCATTAAACATGTATGGAAATTTAGCTAGTTAGCTTGCACTTGCGAGCTAATTTGTCCTATTTAGCTAGCTTGCCGTTGCTAGCTCATTTGTCCTGGGATATAAACATTGAGTTGTTATTTTACCTGAAATGCACAAGGTCCTCTACTCCGACAATTAAACCACACATAAAACAGTCAGCCGAATCGTTTCTAGTCATCTCTCCTCCTTCCAGGCTTTTTCATATTTGAACTTATATGGTGATTGGCATCTAAAATGTCATAGTATTACTACACCGGCAACACAGTTCATCTTTCAATCACCCACATGGGTATAACCAATGAGGAGATGGCACGTGGGTACCTGCTTCTATAAACCAATGAGGAGATGGGAGAGGCAGGACTTGCAGCGCGATCTGCGTCAGAAATACGAAGGACTTCTATTTTACCCCTTGGCATCGCAGACGCTCGTTTGCGCGCAAGCAGTGTAGGTGCATTAATTGAATAACATGGATTTCTAAATTTATTTTGCAACGCTCGCCACATGTGACGTATCCGGTCTGGTCAGCATGTAAGGCACTGCATCTCAGTGCTAGACGCCTCACTACAGACACCCTGGTTCGAATCCAGCTGTATCACAGCCGGCCGTGATTGGGAGTCCCATAGGGCAGCGCAGAATTGGGCCAGCGTCGTCCGGGTTTGACCCGTGTAGGCCGTCATTGTAAATAAGAATGAGTTATTAACTGACTTGCCTAGTTAAATAAAGGTTAAATAAAATAAACAGCAGGTCTCCTATGAACAAATGATGTTGACCTCAATGGGACAACCAGGTAATTAAAGCTACAATGTTGTCTTTCAGTGGAAGATTTTCAAAAGAAAATAGATAATGATTTTCAGTCAGATGAGACACCTGGTCTCATTCATTTACAGATTGAGAATGATTTCCATGTCTGTTATTGATCACGGTGTAACTATGTGTTGGATAGACAATGGTGGTAAATATCTCATTAAAATTTAATTGAATTCATTAATGTGGCCACATCATTTACTGTATGGTTATCGTTCTAAGTTATGCATACTTAATGTGAATGTGCCTTTACCCTAGGTCCTTCATTCTCGAATGTGAAGCCGACGGACCCTAGCAGGAAGGACCAGAGAAAAGTGTTTGCTTAAGGTATGACTTCATATTGAGTCAAATGTAATTTCACTCAAATTCAGATTGAGATTTAGAGGGACTGACATGAATTGGAACGTAAAAAGCTTGAGCTGGCGACACACAGATACAATTATATATATATATATATAAACTCCCAGTCATTTATTGGGTAAAACACCAACGTTTTGGTATCACTGTGCCTTCTTCAGGGTAATGTCATGAATACTTGAACCAGGTTATGTAGACAAACATTTCAATTAGTGCAACCAATGACAATAGTGAGCAGTGTGACATAATTATTAAGTTAATAAGAATGAATTGAGTGAAACTGTTAAAAGACAATAGTTTACAACATGTTGAATATATTAGACTATTATTATCATATGGCAACATAGTTAGATATTGTACATAATATTAACATACATCATTGTAATAAAACATGTGTTACATTAAATCTTTTGGTTCAACCATAATGCATAATAGCATCATCAACAGGGGGAACATATTGGGTGTACGCTGATAAGCTGTGGAAAGAATATATTCATCTGTAAGACTTGTTCATAAATAACAAGAAGAATTGTTCATAAGAAGGGCCTGAGATCAAAGTCAATATACAGACCACTAAGGGTCAATGTTTTTGAATTGGAACTTGAGCAGGCTTATTGGTCTGCACTCAGGTGAAACAACAGATATGGAATGCATTTGACAACAACGGTTGTGTCAATGAACGCATATTACAAAGGTTGAGAGGTGTGTACACACTTCCAATGTGGCCTACATCTGTTATTAAACTTGAGTGACGACTAAGCCCTAAAGGTTGTGAAACTTCACATGATTAAGCCTATGTCAGTTAAGATCTTGATGCCAAAGCTAATCACTGAATATCCTACAACAAGGACTCAGACTCTTGCTAAACTTTTGTATTATATGAACACACACAGCAGGGGTTGTCAGGGAGAATACTCTAAGCAGTCAGGAAAAGCTCGTATTGTGGATTTTAGTGACTGAATGCAACAAAAAAGAAACAGCACAGCGACATGATCACTCCACCTCTCAATCACATAGTTTAGCTTCATGATCACTCCGCCTCTCAATCACATAGTTTAGCTTCATGATCACTCCGCCTCTCAATCACATAGTTTAGCTTCATGATCACTCCGCCTCTCAATCACATAGTTTAGCTTCATGATCACTCCGCCTCTCAATCACATAGTTTAGCTTCATGATCACTCCGCCTCTCAATCACATAGTTTAGCTTCATGATCACTCCGCCTCTCAATCACGTAGTTTAGCTTCATGATCACTCCACCTCTCAATCACATAGTTTAGCTTCATGATCACTCCGCCTCTCAATCACATAGTTTAGCTTCATGATCACTCCGCCTCTCGATCACATAGTTTAGCTTCATGATCACTCCGCCTCTCAATCACATAGTTTAGCTTCATGATCACTCCGCCTCTCAATCACATAGTTTAGCTTCATGATCACTCCGCCTCTCAATCACATAGTTTAGCTTCATGATCACTCCGCCTCTCAATCACATAGTTTAGCTTCATGATCACTCCACCTCTCAATCACATAGTTTAGCTTCATGATCACTCCACCTCTCACTCACATAGTTTAGCTTCATGATCACTCCACCTCTCAATCACACGCTCACTCACATGGTTTAGCTTCATGATCACTCTGCCTCTCAATCACACGCTCACTCACATAGTTTAGCTTCATGATCACTCCACCTCTCAATCACACGCTCACTCACATAGTTTAGCTTCATGATCACTCCACCTCTCAATCACATAGTTGAGCTTCATGATCACTCTGCCTCTCAATCACACGCTCACTCACATAGTTTAGCTTCATGATCACTCTGCCTCTCAATCACACGCTCACTCACATAGTTTAGCTTCATGATCACTCTGCCTCTCAATCACACGCTCACTCACATAGTTTAGCTTCATGATCACTCCACCTCTCAATCACATAGTTGAGCTTCATGATCACTCTGCCTCTCAATCACACGCTCACTCACATAGTTTAGCTTCATGATCACTCCACCTCTCAATCACATAGTTTAGCTTCATGATCACTCTGCCTCTCAATCACACGCTCACTCACGTAGTTTAGCTTCATGATCACTCTACCTCTCAATCACACGCTCACTCACATAGTTTAGCTTCATGATCACTCTGCCTCTCAATCACACGCTCACTCACATAGTTTAGCTTCATGATCACTCTGCCTCTCAATCACACGCTCACTCACATAGTTTAGCTTCATGATCACTCTGCCTCTCAATCACACGCTCACTCACATAGTTTAGCTTCATGATCACTCCACCTCTCAATCACATAGTTTAGCTTCATGATCACTCTGCCTCTCAATCACACGCTCACTCACGTAGTTTAGCTTCATGATCACTCTACCTCTCAATCACACGCTCACTCACATAGTTTAGCTTCATGATCACTCTGCCTCTCAATCACACGCTCACTCACGTAGTTTAGCTTCATGATCACTCTACCTCTCAATCACACGCTCACTCACATAGTTTAGCTTCATGATCACTCTGCCTCTCAATCACACGCTCACTCACATAGTTTAGCTTCATGATCACTCTGCCTCTCAATCACACGCTCACTCACATAGTTTAGCTTCATGATCATTCTCATTTAAGGTAATTGGGCCTCTATTTTAGGAGAGGAACGACATGCATGACCTTCTGGCTCTCCTCTCTACTGAGACCGATCTGACCACAGCAGCGCAGGCCCAGCTCTAACAGACCGATCTGGCCACAGCAGCGCAGGCCCAGCTCTAACAGACCGATCTGGCCACAGCAGCGCAGGCCCAGCTCTAACAGACCGATCTGGCCACAGCAGCGCAGGCCCAGCTCTAACAGACCGATCTGGCCACAGCAGCGCAGGCCCAGCTCTAACAGACCGATCTGGCCACAGCAGCGCAGGCCCAGCTCCAACAGACCGATCTGACCACAGCAGCGCAGGCCCAGCTCCAACAGACCGATCTGACCACAGCAGCGCAGGCCCAGCTCCAACAGACCGATCTGACCACAGCAGCGCAGGCCCAGCTCCAACAGACCGATCTGGCCACAGCAGCGCAGGCCCAGCTCTAACAGACCGATCTGGCCACAGCAGCGCAGGCCCAGCTCTCTGGCCACAGCAGCGCAGGCCCAGCTCTAACAGACCGATCTGGCCACAGCAGCGCAGGCCCAGCTCTAACAGACCGATCTGACCACAGCAGCGCAGGCCCAGCTCCAACAGACCAATCTGGCCACAGCAGCGCAGGCCCAGCTCCAACAGACCGATCTGACCACAGCAGCGCAGGCCCAGCTCTAAAAGACCGATCTGACCACAGCAGCGCAGGCCCAGCTCTAACAGACCGATCGGACCACAGCAGCGCAGGCCCAGCTCCAACAGACCGATCTGGCCACAGCAGCGCAGGCCCAGCCTCTAACAGACCGATCTGGCCACAGCAGCGCAGGCCCAGCTCTAACAGACCGATCTGACCACAGCAGCGCAGGCCCAGCTCTAACAGACCGATCTGGCCACAGCAGCGCAGGCCCAGCTCTAACAGACCGATCTGGCCACAGCAGCGCAGGCCCAGCTCCAACAGACCGATCTGACCACAGCAGCGCAGGCCCAGCTCCAACAGACCGATCTGACCACAGCAGCGCAGGCCCAGCTCCAACAGACCGATCTGACCACAGCAGCGCAGGCCCAGCTCCAACAGACCGATCTGGCCACAGCAGCGCAGGCCCAGCTCTAACAGACCGATCTGGCCACAGCAGCGCAGGCCCAGCTCCAACAGACCGATCTGGCCACAGCAGCGCAGGCCCAGCTCTAACAGACCGATCTGGCCACAGCAGCGCAGGCCCAGCTCTAACAGACCGATCTGACCACAGCAGCGCAGGCCCAGCTCCAACAGACCAATCTGGCCACAGCAGCGCAGGCCCAGCTCCAACAGACCGATCTGACCACAGCAGCGCAGGCCCAGCTCTAAAAGACCGATCTGACCACAGCAGCGCAGGCCCAGCTCTAACAGACCGATCGGACCACAGCAGCGCAGGCCCAGCTCCAACAGACCGATCTGACCACAGCAGCGCAGGCCCAGCTCCAACAGACCGATCTGGCCACAGCAGCGCAGGCCCAGCTCTAACAGACCGATCTGACCACAGCAGCGCAGGCCCAGCTCTAACAGACCGATCTGACCACAGCAGCGCAGGCCCAGCTCTAACAGACCGATCTGGCCACAGCAGCGCAGGCCCAGCTCCAACAGACCGATCTGGCCACAGCAGCGCAGGCCCAGCTCTAACAGACCGATCTGGCCACAGCAGCGCAGGCCCAGCTCTAACAGACCGATCTGACCACAGCAGCGCAGGCCCAGCTCCAACAGACCAATCTGGCCACAGCAGCGCAGGCCCAGCTCCAACAGACCGATCTGACCACAGCAGCGCAGGCCCAGCTCTAAAAGACCGATCTGACCACAGCAGCGCAGGCCCAGCTCTAACAGACCGATCTGACCACAGCAGCGCAGGCCCAGCTCCAACAGACCGATCTGACCACAGCAGCGCAGGCCCAGCTCCAACAGACCGATCTGGCCACAGCAGCGCAGGCCCAGCTCTAACAGACCGATCTGACCACAGCAGCGCAGGCCCAGCTCCAACAGACCGATCTGGCCACAGCAGCGCAGGCCCAGCTCTAACAGACCGATCTGGCCACAGCAGCGCAGGCCCAGCTCTAACAGACCGATCTGGCCACAGAAGCGCAGGCCCAGCTCCAACAGACCGATCTGGCCACAGCAGCGCAGGCCCAGCTCTAACAGACCGATCTGGCCACAGCAGCGCAGGCCCAGCTCTAACAGACCGATCTGGCAACAGCAGCGCAGGCCCAGCTCTAACAGACCGATCTGGCAACAGCAGCGCAGGCCCAGCTCCAACAGACCGGTCTGGCAACAGCATTGCAGGCCCAGCTCCAATAGACCGATCTGGCAACAGCAGCGCAGGCCCAGCTCCAATAGACCGATCTGGCAACAGCAGCGCAGGCCCAGCTCTAACAGACCGATCTGGCCACAGCAGCGCAGGCCCAGCTCCAACAGTGGTCTTCCCAACAGGCTGTCCTGTTCTGCTCCCCTTTGGCAACAGCTACTGCCACAACAAAAGAGGATTGCTCTGAAGAGTACCTGCTGGATACAGGTAATTGAAATTATATCACACACATATTTATGTGTGCAGGCACTAAGTCATTCTGTCGTTCTCACACACACACACACACACACACACACGCACACACACACTTGAAGTTTGCACTGTCGGTTAGGGGCTCGTAAGTAAGCATTTCACTGTAAGGTCTGTTGTATTCGGCGCATGTGACTAATTATATTTGATTAGTTTTTAACATTTGATTTGATTTGGGTTAGTGTATAGTAAAAGCTTTGTCATTAAAATAATATTGTGCCTATTTTAGATCTGCCAAGCACACCTCTGCCAGCCACACCACCACTGCCCTTCACGGATTCTCCACTGGGCCCATCAAGAGATGAGTTCGCATCTTCATCTTGTACCACGGCCGATGGACAGAGCCCATTAGAGCTGCCAGTGATAGGCTACTGGCCAATCACCACGGGGAAGAAGATATCCTGAAGCGGGTGAATCTGCTCTGCTCTTAACACCACCCCAGAGAAGCTCCTAGCGACACACAGCTGTGGCATTATGTTACTGTAGAGAGTGAAACAGTCAGTGTCCCAGTCATGTCCTCAGTCATGTCCCCTGCCACCTGCACTTACCCAGCAGAAGGCCTCACCTCAATGTTTCCATTTGAGGATTTAGCATCCGCCGCCTTCTTTCAATGGGAACTGGAGGCCTCGAAGCAGAGGGGGCAGTGAGGAAGGAGCGAACAGAGGAAAGAGATGAGCATCCCTCCGGCCGTCTGTACAGGTTTTGCCAGCAGCCGCTGAAACAAATATCCAACAGCACATATCAGCTTTTCTTGAGTGGTAGGAAAATTTCTACTGCCTAGTGTTTCCCCTGTACATTGTACAGGGCATTGGAGGGAGCTCCAACAGTCTGCCTTTTATGAGGCTGAAAAGAAGAGATGGATGGTGGAGAAGGGTAGTGACTCTATTAGACACACCTACACAGAGAAATAAATAGGAGCTGCAAATCTATTGTCATGGATATTACCACCAGGGACTCAATGTCAAACTTAAATGAATCATTCTTTATTTTCAGTTAACTGGTTCCAACAAACTTAATGCACCATAGTACACGTCGGTCGGGAGCTCTGTCCCTCAATTGTTCGCGGATGACGTGTCTCCTTTTGGGCAGCTCACAGTAAGGGTCTGGGTGGGTCCTCGTTGTCTTTTGCTTCATGAAATGTGCCACTGGTTTTCCTCACTGGAAAGCTCCGCAGGCAGAATCAATCATCTGGTCCTTGATGCCAAATTGTCATGGAAATTACCACCAGGGACTCAAAGTCAAACTTAAAACGAACCATTATTTATTGTCAGTTAACTGGAGAAGTTCCAACAAACTTAATGCACCATAGTACACGTCGGTCGGGAGCTCTCCGGGGCAGTCCCGTTAGTTCTCTTATATACTGCTTACACAGACAAGTTATATTAGCATGATTTACATTGTACATTATTCCTGATTAATTCATTTGGTTATTGCTTATTAAACTATCAAAGGAGGTTCTATTAAATACGTCATTATAAGTAAGCGAAATGAACACATAAAACCAGACACTTCATCCTTTCAAACCCTTCATTCTGTGTTGTGCAATCCAACTTGTAAAACCATTGCAGTAGAATGTTTTATGCTTCGCTACTGGACACTATTTCCATTGATGGAAGTGGTTTGGACTCTCGTTTGATTTGTATCTATTTCACTGTTCATTATTTGACATTTAATCAGTACGGCCAGAGGAGGTGTGGTATATGGCCAATATACCACAGTTAAGGGCTGTTCTTATGCAAGACACAACGCAGAGTGCCTGGATACAACCCTTAGCCTTGGTATACTGTCCATATATCACAAACCCCAGAGGTGGCTTATTGCTATTATAAACTGGTTACCAATGTAATTAGAGCAGTACAACTGCATGTGCTTTCAGCCAATCAGAATTCAGGACTCAAACCACCCAGTTTCTAATACTGAACATACATTGCTGTATATTTTGTTGTACAAAGGATTGTGCTCCAACACTATCATAAATACAGTATGTCTGTGATTTCATTAAAGTAAACCTCAAAGTAAAGTAATATTCTCTGATTTGCTTCAATGTTGTCTTTATGAATAAGATACATGCATGTCCATTGTTCTCCAACACTATCATAAATATGCCTAGTTAAACCTTAACTTATACCAATCTTCGTTTTTCATGTTGTCTTTATATGCATAAAAATGGAAATGCAATGTCCTCCAAATGCAAAATGTCCTCCAGCTATTTCTGAACTTTTACTTTTGAAAAGCAATATCCCAACTATACATATAGTCAAGTACACACACATTTTTTACAAAAGTGATTTTATTTTACACAACTTTTTAGGCATTGAAGGAGCTGTTCTGATGGGAATCCGTGATGTCATAGCCTCCTTGATTGAGGAACAATAGAGGAGCAAAAGAGAACAAAAGAGGAATGCATTTACATTCCCATATCAAACTGTTTATGCTAAACAGACCTAAAACCACTATCCATCTTTGTTGTATGAAAAAATGAACAAATAGGTGTTGCTCATGAAGTGTGTAACTGCCGAGGTAGAATACAGTGTAACTGCCGAGGTAGAATACAGTGTAACTGCCGAGGTAGAATACAGTGTAACTGCCGAGGTAGAATACAGTGTAACTACCGAGGTAGAATACAGTGTAACTGCCGAGGTAGAATACAGTGTAACTGCCGAGGTAGAATACAGTGTAACTGCCGAGGTAGAATACAGTGTAACTGCCGAGGTAGAATACAGTGTAACTGCCGAGGTAGAATACAGTGTAACTGCCGAGGTAGAATACAGTGTAACTGCCGAGGTAGAATACAGTGTAACTGCCGAGGTAGAATACAGTGTAACTGCCGAGGTAGAATACAGTGTAACTGCCGAGGTAGAATACAGTGTAACTACCGAGGTAGAATACAGTGTAACTGCCGAGGTAGAATACAGTGTAACTGCCGAGGTAGAATATTGAAAGTAGAACAATCCACTTTATGTGTTTATCTTCAGATTTAGTTTTTATTGACCTACTTTGCATCTCACAGGGTATGGATGTTACTGCTCTGAAGAGGCACTCAGTTAATCACAATGTGTCCCATCCTCTCCTGTAAAACGATTTGCTCTGAGGTAATAAACATTATTAAAGACAAAAAAATCTATAAACTGAGTAAATTTTACTAAAACTCTATCACAAGTTGTAGTGTAATTATTGTTTTAAGTACAGTGTACCAACTTCTGAGGGAATAAACTCTCTTTTGTAAATGTTTTAAAATCAAAGTACAGCGTAACAAGTATTGTAAATACTCATGTATTGTCCCGGGGTTGGATCGAACCAAGTCTCAAAAAATGGCAGAAAATGTCAAATAAGGTCACCAAAATTGTGCTACAGCTACACACCACGGCTCGATAGTCACCATTGGGGAGCCCATCAGTGTACATCTGTTTTTTTCTGTCCATGTAAAAGCTGTGTGATGTAGTAGTAGATAAATTCACTAGAGGGCAAACTCAGTCCAGTGTGGTGAAGACTACAGTTCAGTTGAGTTCAACATTCAGCTGTCAGAAAGATTTTATTGTGAAGCCATATTAACTTAATTTCCACATTGCCATTTAAGTTATTCAGCAGATGCTATTATCCAGAGTGACTTATAAATGTGACAATAAGTGCATTCAACTACGCTAGTCAAGACTACAATGCAGCCAAGCCACCAATAACAAGTAGGTCTAACAATGAACTTGGATGTCCACCTCGACTGTTTCTCCCTGTTCCAGTTGCAGTGTATGCACCTTCACACCGGGGCTGGGGATAGGAGCCCTGACATCAGCACTTCTACTTGGCCCAGGGCCAACAAACCCACTCACCCCAGGCTGCTAAACACTAACGGATCAATGCACTCCGGGGAAAGAGAGGGAGAGAGATAACCTCCTTTCATCTCTCCATCTCCATGCCTCTAGTCTTTCATCCCTTACTGGAATCATACCCCTTCTTTTCCTCTCCTGTCACCAGCAGCGAGACAAACATGAACTTTGACCAGGGGTTGTCTGGAAAAACAGACCTTGACCTTTCACCTGGAAGCGTAAACAGAGACTGAGGTAACCCAGGTAGAGCAGAGAATAGAGACTCCTATTATGTTCTTAAGCTACTTACTCTAGCCACTACTGCGCCTACAGATGTAGGAACTTAATTTGAGTCAGTTTGCCACAGCAGGAAAATAATCCTGCAGAAACAGGACATTTTAATTATGTGGATTATACACTAAATGGCCTTTTTAAACTTTGAATACACTGCAAGTTTGCATTTCCTGCCGTGCAGAAAAATGGTCAACAACAAAGGAGTAATCAAATGAAGATCCTACATCTGTATTGGATATAAGAGATCTGAAGGAATGTGATTGGCTCCACCTAATCTTCCAGTAGACGTACGGGAGCTTCCGCCATATTGTTTACACCTATTCAGTTCCTTTAGATCTCTGAACACTGAGGTAGTAGGGGCAGATGAAAGGGGATGTTTTTGTATTGGGCCTTCATGTTTATTCAAAATCTAACTTAAAGATCTGGTCCACAGCACCCCAACTGGTGATACATTGTTGACACTGGTGATACACTGTTGACACTGGTGATACATTGTTGACACTGGTGATACACTGTTGACACTGGTGATACACTGTTGACACTGGTGATACACTGTTGACACTGGTGATACATTGTTGACACTGGTGATACACTGTTGACACTGGTGATACATTGTTGACACTGGTGATACACTGTTGACACTGGTGATACACTGTTGACACTGGTGATACACTGTTGACACTGGTGATACAAGTTCCATTCTTCAGATCAGCAGAAGTACAGTATAAAGTATCATAACTGAAAAACATCAATGCAGCTATAGAGTTTTAGCTGTACAGTACCAGTCAAAAGGTTGGACACACCTACTCATTCAAGTTTTTATTTTATTTGAGCTATTTTCTACATTGTAGAATAATAGTGAAGACATCAAAACTATGAAATAGCACATATGGAATCATGTAGTTACCAAAAAAAGTGTTAAACAAATCAAAATATATTTTGCATATGAGATTCTTCAAAGTAGCCACCCTTTGCCTTGATGACAGCTTTGCATACTCTTGGCATTCTCTCAACCAGCTTAATCTTGAATGCTTTTCCAACAGTCTTGAAGGAGTTTCCACATATGTTTGGCTGCTTTTCCTTCACTCAGTGGTCCAACTTATCCCAAACCATCTCAATTGGGTTGAGGTCATCCGTTCACCTACTCTGCTGCGACTCACAAAGACAATGCGGTTGGATTCAAAAATCTCAAATTTGGACTCATCAGATCAAAGGACAGATTTCCACCAGTCTAATGTCCAATGCTCGTGTTTCTTGGCCCAAGCAAGTCTCTTCTTCTTATTGGTGTCCTTTAGTAGTGGTTTCTATGCAACAATTTGACCATGAAGGCCTGATTCACACAGTCTACTCTGAACAGTTGATGTTGAGATGTGTCTGTTTCTTGAACTCTGTGAAGCATTTATTTGGGCTGCAATTTCTGAGGCTGGTAACTCTAATGAATGTATCCTCTGCCGCAGAGGTAACTCTAATGAATGTATCCTCTGCCGCAGAGGTAACTCTAATGAATGTATCCTCTGCAGCAGAGGTAACTCTGGGCCTTCCTTTCCTCATGAGAGCCAGTTTCATCATAGTGCTTGATGGTTTGTGTGACTCCACTTGAATATACTTTTTCCGCATTGACTGACCTTCATGTCTTAAAGTAATGATGGACTGTCATTTCTCATTGCTTCTTTGAGCTGTTCTTGCCATAATATGGTACTATATACTTTTACCAATTAGGGCTATCTTCTGTATACCACCCTTACCTTGTCACAACACAACTGATTAACTCAAATGCATTAAGAAGGAAAGAAATTCCACAAATGAACTTTTAACAAGGCCACACCTGTTAATTGAATTGCATTCCAGGTGACTACCTCATGAGGCTGGTTGGGAGAATGCCAAGAGTGTGCAAAGCTGTCATCAAAGCAAATGGTGGCTACTTCGAAGAATCTCAAATATAAAATATATTTAGATTTGTTTTACACTTTTTTGGTTGCAATGTAGAAAATAGTACAAATAAACCCTTGAATGAGTAGGTGTGTCCAAACCTTTGACTGGTACTCTATATCTTGTTGTCATGGGAATTCAAGACTATATTTAAAGGCATATACCAAAACCAATACATATTTACAAAGTATAAGAATAGAAGAACCCTAGGTAATCAAGGGAATTAATGTTGTTACAATTAACGGCGTTTAGAGTATAGTATAACATATCAAATACACATTTAGAAAATACAACCTTTACCCTCCACCCTTAATTCATAAAAGTACCATACACTATCAATAAGAATTATCATAAAATACTCCAGAATATAGTACATATATATATATAAATAATAATTCTCAGATGTTTAAGTAGAGCAAATGATATGTAGATGGTCTCTATTATAAATGATAATATAAAATCGACAATGCGGCTTTTAAAGGCAATGTAACCTTGTTCACGGTAATACGCTTTAAGTGGCACATTGTCACAGGCATGAGGGGATAGAATCCTGGCCTTATACAACACACCTTGACTTACATTTTGAATTCAAAATGGATTAAATAGAGTTTTCTTCTCACCCATCTACACACAATACCCCATAATGACAACGTGTAAACATGTTTTTAGAAATGTTTGCTAATTAGATTTTTTAAAAATGTAATACAAAAATATCTCATTTACATAAGTATTCACACCCTCGTCAGTACTTACTGCTTTGAGTCGTCTTGGGTTTGTCTGTATCAGCTTTGCACATCTGGATTTGGGGATTTTCTACCATTCTTCTTTGCATTTTCTCAAGTTCTATTAAGTTAGATGGTGAGTGGCGGTGAACAGCAATCTTCAAGGCTTTTCACAGATTTTCAATGGGATGGAAGTCTGGGTTTTGTCTGGGCCGCTCAGGACTTTCACATTCTTGTTCTGATGCCATTCCAGCATTGCTTTGGCTGTATGCTTGGGGTCATTGTCCTGTTGGAACGTGAATCTTCGCCCCCAATCTAAGGTTGTTTGCACTCTGAAGCAGGTTCTCATCAAGGATTGCCTGTACTTGGCTCCAATCATTCTTTCCTCTAGCCATACCAGTTTCCCATTCCCTGCCGCTGAAAAGCATCCCCATAGCATGATGCTGCCACCACCATGTTTAACCGTATGGATGGTGTTAGGCGGGTGATGAGCTGTGCCTGGTTTTCTCCAGACATATCGCTTTGCATTCAGACCAAAGAGTTCCATTTTTGTCTCCTCCGACCACATTTTCTTTTGCCTTATGATCTCTTAATCTTTCATGTGCCATTTTGCAAACTTCAGGTGTGCTGTCATGTGCATTTTTGTCAGGAGTAGCTTCCGTCTATCCACTCTCCCATGAAGCCCAGATTAGTGAAGTGCTGTAGCCAAGGAACTCTGTAGTTCTGTCAGAGTGGCCATTGAGTTCTTGGTCACCTCCCTGACCAAGGTCCTTCTTGCCCGGTTACTCAGTTTGGTCGGACGGCCAGCTCTAGGCAGAGTCTGGGTAGTTCCATATTTTATGGGGAGACCACTGTGCTCTTGGAAACTTTCAACACTCTAGAAATATTTTAATTTTTTTACCCTTCCCAAGATATACGCCTCATCACAATTCTATCTTGGAGATCTACGGACAGTTCTTTGGACTTCATGGTAAAGTTTCTACTCTGACATGCACTGCCAACTATCGGACCTTATATAGACAATTGTGTTTATTTCTAAATCATGTCCAAACAGTTGAATTTACCACAGGTGAACTCCAATCAAGTTGTAGAAACATCTCATGGATGATCAATGAAAACTGGATGCACTTGAGCTCAATTTTGAGTCTCATATCATAGGGTCTGAATACTCATGTAAATAAGGTATTCCTGTTTTAATTTTGTCATTATGGGGTATTGTGTGTAGCTTGAATTGAAAAATAAATAATTCAATTAATTTTAGAATAAGGCTGAAATGTAACATGTGTAAAAGGATATGAATACTTGGAAGGGTATGAATACTTTCCGAATGCACTGTAGCATGTAACATCCAAAAAACACATTTACAAAATACAACCCACACCCTCCACTCTTAATGTAATTTAGCACTATTAATAAGTAATACCACCAAAAATGTTCAGATGTTTACGGATTGTAACTGATATGTAGAGGCTCTCCATTATAAAATGTACTTTGAAGTCAGAGAAGAACTCAACGTTATCAAGGGAACTAATGCTGTTACATTTAGATGCATTTACAGTATAGTATAACATATAAAATACATATTTAGAAAATACAACCCTTACCCCCGCCCCTAATCCATAACATACACTGACAATAAGTAATATCTTCAAATACTCCAGTATATATTCAAAACAAATCATCAATTAAGCAGAGCAAGTGATATGTGATGTTTTCTGTCTACCCATGTAAGAGACGCAAACTCGGTCTCAACCTTTATGTCTTTACTGAAGACTCATCTCTTCAGTGGGTCATATGATTCAGTGTAGTCTGGCCCAGGAGTGGGAAGGTGAACGGAAAGTCTCTGGAGCAACGAACCGCCCTTGCTGTCTCTGCCTGGCCGGTTCCCCTCTTTCCACTGGGATTCTCTGCCTCTAACCCTATTACAGGGGCTGAGTCACTGGCTTACTGGGGCTCTTTCATACCGTCCCTAGGAGGGGTGCGTCACTTGAGTGGGTTGAGTCACTGATGTGATCTTCCTGTCTGGGTTGGCGCCCCCCCCTTGGGTTGTGCCGTGGCGGAGATCTTTGTGGGCTATACTCAGCCTTGTCTCAAGATGGTAAGTTGGTGGTTGAAGATATCCCTCTCGTGGTGTGGGGGCTGTGCTTTGGCAAAGTGGGTGGGGTTATATCCTTCCTGTTTGGCCCTGTCCGGGGGTGTCCTCGGATGGGGCCACAGTGTCTCCTGACCCCTCCTGTCTCAGCCTCCAGTATTTATGCTGCAGTAGTTTACGTGTCTGGGGGGTAGGGTCAGTTTGTTATATCTGGAGTACTTCTCCTGTCCTATTCAGTGTCCTGTGTGAATTTAAGTGTGCTCTCTCTAATTCTCTCTTTCTCTCTTTCTTTCTCTCGCTCGGAGGACCTGAACCCTAGGACCATGCCTCAGGACTACCTGACATGATGACTCCTTGCTGTCCCCAGTCCACCTGGCCGTGCTGCTGCTCCAGTTTCAACTGTTCTGCCTTATTATCATTTATGAACATTTGAACATCTTGGCCATCTTGGTTCTGTTATAATCTCCACCCGGCACAGCCAGAAGAGGACTGGCCACCCCACATAGCCTGGTTCCTCTCTAGGTTTCTTCCTAGGTTTTGGCATTTCTAGGGAGTTTTTCCTAGCCACCGTGCTTCTACACCTGCATTGCTTGCTGTTTGGGGTTTTAGGCTGAGTTTCTGTACAGCGCTTTGAGATATCAGTTGATGTACGAACGGCTATATAAATACATTTGATTTGATGTTTTCCAATGTAAATATATTACACACACACACACACACACACACACACACACACACACACACACACACACACACACACACACACACACACACACACACACACACACACACACACACACACACACACACACACACACACACACACACACACACACACACCTCTCTCCCAACAGATCATTGAGTCCCAACCCCACTCACCCTTAGAGTCTGTGCAGATGAAGTTGAGCTTGACCATCTCCGGCCTGGCGACCCACTGACGGTCGTTGTCTCTCTGCACGACCCCAGTCTTCCCACACGTTTCACTTCTGAACCCGTGGCCAGGGGCCCAGTCCAGGTAGCCATGCCTACTCCGCTCACCCAGAACCAGAAGTCCAGGGTGCAGGTGTAGCGCAGACCCAGTCAGACATGGACAGTGGAGGCCCTGCTAGCTCTCTGTTGGACCCAGTCCTGGATCTTCTGGGAGTGGACAGACACCAGGTTAACATGGTTCTCTCTGCAGTACTGCAGGGCCTCATCCCATGTCTTGTTCTCCTGACCCAGAGTCAGGTTGTTGTCTGGGGAGGTAAGAGGGATTGGGGATTTTTTGATCGACTTCTGTTAGTCAGTCAATTCAACAGTTCAAATATAGAAAAAAATATTCTGATTTGACTTAGAAAACATAGTTGGTCCTTTTTTAAATCCTTTTGAGGAGGAAAATGTATAGTGGTGGTAAAGTGTGAAAAATAATCCTTGTTGTCATATCTTTTATATAGTCTTTCAACTCTTCAGCACTTACAGATGTCGGATCTTAGTGCAGTAAAATAGTGGAGCAACAGGAAATGTGAATTATTATGTGGATTATAAGTCATATACATTTTTGTGGGGATTGATGCAGTTTTCGTAAGGGAAAATCATATCTGAAATTTCAAAGTGGAAATGACAAACTTGAGAAGCGTTTTTAAACCTCAAATACACTACAAGTTTTAAATGTCCTGTATTGCAGGAAAGGTCTCCTGCAACAGGCTGTATCAGCCAATTACTTCAGCAGGGGGAAGCTCAGCCCAACACTATGGAGGGAAACAAATCTACTCACCACCATAGGAGAGGGAAGCTCAGCCCAACACTATGGAGGGAAACAAATCTACTCACCACCATAGGAGAGGGAAGCTCAGCCCAACACTATGGAGGGAAACAAATCTACTCACCACCATAGGAGAGGGAAGCTCAGCCCAACACTATGGAGGGAAACAAATCTACTCACCACCATAGGAGGGGGAAGCTCAGCCCAACACTATGGAGGGAAACAAATCTACTCACCACCATAGCAGGGGGAAGCTCAGCCCAACACTATGGAGGGAAACAAATCTACTCACCACCATAGCAGGGGGAAGCTCAGCCCAACACTATGGAGGGAAACACATCTACTCATCACCATAGCAGGGGGAAGCTCAGCCCAACACTATGGAGGGAAACAAATCTACTCACCACCATAGCAGGGGGAAGCTCAGCCCAACACTATGGAGGGAAACACATCTACTCATCACCATAGCAGGGGGAAGCTCAGCCCAACACTATGGAGGGAAACACATCTACTCACCACCATAGCAGGGGGAAGCTCAGCCCAACACTATGGAGGGAAACAAATCTACTCATCACCATAGCAGGGGGAAGCTCAGCCCAACACTATGGAGGGAAACACATCTACTCATCACCATAGCAGGGGGAAGCTCAGCCCAACACTATGGAGGGAAACACATCTACTCATCACCATAGCAGGGGGAAGCTCAGCCCAACACTATGGAGGGAAACACATCTACTCATCACCATAGCAGGGGAAGCTCAGCCCAACACTATGGAGGGAAACACATCTACTCATAGCAGGGGGAAGCTCAGCCCAACACTATGGAGGGAAACACATCTACTCATCACCCAACACTATGGAGGGAAACACATCTACTCATCACCATAGGGGGGAAGCTCAGCCCAACACTATGGAGGGAAACACATCTACTCATCACCATAGCAGGGGGAAGCTCAGCCCAACACTATGGAGGGAAACACATCTACTCATCACCATAGCAGGGGAAGCTCAGCCCAACACTATGGAGGGAAACACATCTACTCATCACCATAGCAGGGGAAGCTCAGCCCAACACTATGGAGGGAAACACATCTACTCATCACCATAGCAGGGGGAAGCTCAGCCCAACACTATGGAGGGAAACACATCACCATAGCAGGGGGAAGCTCAGCCCAACACTATGGAGGGAAACACCATCACCACCAGGGGGAAGCTCAGCCCAACACTATGGAGGGAAACAACCACCATAGCAGGGGAAGCTCAGCCCAACACTATGGAGGGAAACACATCTACTCATCACCATAGCAGGGGGAAGCTCAGCCCAACACTATGGAGGGAAACACATCTACTCATCACCATAGGAGGGGGAAGCTCAGCCCAACACTATGGAGGGAAACACATCTACTCATCACCATAGCAGGGGGAAGCTCAGCCCAACACTATGGAGGGAAACACATCTACTCATCACCATAGCAGGGGGAAGCTCAGCCCAACACTATGGAGGGAAACACATCTACTCATCACCATAGCAGGGGGAAGCTCAGCCCAACACTATGGAGGGAAACACATCTACTCATCACCATAGCAGGGGGAAGCTCAGCCCAACACTATGGAGGGAAACACATCTACTCATCACCATAGCAGGGGGAAGCTCAGCCCAACACTATGGAGGGAAACACATCTACTCATCACCATAGCAGGGGGAAGCTCAGCCCAACACTATGGAGGGAAACACATCACCATAGCAGGGGAAGCTCAGCCCAACACTATGGAGGGAAACACATCTACTCACCACCATAGCAGGGGGAAGCTCAGCCCAACACTATGGAGGGAAACACATCTACTCACCACCATAGCAGGGGGAAGCTCAGCCCAACACTATGGAGGGAAACACATCTACTCATCACCATAGCAGGGGGAAGCTCAGCCCAACACTATGAAGGGAAACACATCTACTCATCACCATAGGAGGGGGAAGCTCAGCCCAACACTATGGAGGGAAACACATCTACTCATCACCATAGCAGGGGGAAGCTCAGCCCAACACTATGGAGGGAAACACATCTACTCATCACCATAGCAGGGGGAAGCTCAGCCCAACACTATGGAGGGAAACACATCTACTCATCACCATAGCAGGGGGAAGCTCAGCCCAACACTATGGAGGGAAACACATCTACTCATCACCATAGCAGGGGGAAGCTCAGCCCAACACTATGGAGGGAAACACATCTACTCATCACCATAGCAGGGGGAAGCTCAGCCCAACACTATGGAGGGAAACACATCTACTCATCACCATAGCAGGGGGAAGCTCAGCCCAACACTATGGAGGGAAACACATCTACTCATCACCATAGCAGAAGAAACAATGTATTTTATCACATGGAACATCCTCCCAGATTCCCTCATCCTGAAGACAGGAGAAAGCACAGTATGCCTCCCTGTTCTTATTGTCTGGTTTTCCCCTCCTCCAGTTGGTGAATGAGGAATTCATCTGACCAAACCACCTCCAGGTGCCCCTGGAAAGGCCAATCCATGTGTTTTCTATAAGAAACAGTGCCCCGGTCAGTGTGATGCTCTCTGCAGTAAATCAGAGCTTCTTCCCAGGTCATTACCACGTTTACCGGGATCTATTTATCATTTGAAACTTTTGATTTGAAAAGACAATTACAGAGGGGAACTTCTGTAACCCCCAGTATGACCGTTGTAAGTATAGAGAGTAGAGCTCACCTGTTGTTATCAGTGTGTTCCTCTCCCAGCCTGTCTTATCCTGTGTCTTGGTCTTATCCTGTTGTTATCAGTGTGTCCCTCTCCCAGCCTGTCTTATCCTGTGTCTTGGTCTTATCCTGTTGTTATCAGTGTGTTCCTCTCCCAGCCTGTCTTATCCTGTGTCTTGGTCTTATCCTGTTGTTATTAGTGTGTTCCTCTCCCAGCCTGTCTTATCCTGTGTCTTGGTCTTAACCTGTTGTTATTAGTGTGTTCCTCTCCCAGCCTGTCTTATCCTGTGTCTTGGTCTTATCCTGTTGTTATCAGTGTGTTCCTCTCCCAGCCTGTCTTATCCTGTGTCTTGGTCTTATCCTGTTGTTATTAGTGTGTTCCTCTCCCAGCCTGTCTTATCCTGTGTCTTGGTCTTATCCTGTTGTTATCAGTGTGTTCCTCTCCCAGCCTGTCTTATCCTGTGTCTTGGTCTTATCCTGTTGTTATCAGTGTGTTCCTCTCCCAGCCTGTCTTATCCTGTGTCTTGGTCTTATCCTGTTGTTATCAGTGTGTCCTCTCCCAGCCTGTCTTATCCTGTGTCTTGGTCTTATCCTGTTGTTATCAGTGTGTCCCTCTCCCAGCCTGTCTTATCCTGTGTCTTGGTCTTATCCTGTTGTTATTACTGTGTCCCTCTCCCAGCCTGTCTTATCCTGTGTCTTGGTCTTATCCTGTTGTTATCAGTGTGTTCCTCTCCCAGCCTGTCTTATCCTGTGTCTTGGTCTTATCCTGTTGTTATCAGTGTGTTCCTCTCCCAGCCTGTCTTATCCTGTGTCTTGGTCTTATCCTGTTGTTATCAGTGTGTTCCTCTCCCAGCCTGTCTTATCCTGTGTCTTGGTCTTATCCTGTTGTTATTAGTGTGTTCCTCTCCCAGCCTGTCTTATCCTGTGTCTTGGTCTTATCCTGTTGTTATTAGTGTGTTCCTCTCCCAGCCTGTCTTATCCTGTGTCTTGGTCTTATCCTGTTGTTATCAGTGTGTTCCTCTCCCAGCCTGTCTTATCCTGTGTCTTGGTCTTAACCTGTTGTTATTAGTGTGTTCCTCTCCCAGCCTGTCTTATCCTGTGTCTTGGTCTTATCCTGTTGTTATCAGTGTGTCCCTCTCCCAGCCTGTCTTATCCTGTGTCTTGGTCTTATCCTGTTGTTATCAGTGTGTCCCTCTCCCAGCCTGTCTTATCCTGTGTCTTGGTCTTATCCTGTTGTTATTAGTGTGTCCCTCTCCCAGCCTGTCTTATCCTGTGTCTTGGTCTTATCCTGTTGTTATCAGTGTGTCTCTCTCCCAGCCTGTCTTATCCTGTGTCTTGGTCTTATCCTGTTGTTATTACTGTGTCCCTCTCCCAGCCTGTCTTATCCTGTGTCTTGGTCTTATCCTGTTGTTATTAGTGTGTCCCTCTCCCAGCCTGTCTTATCCTGTGTCTTGGTCTTAACCTGTTGTTATCAGTGTGTTCCTCTCCCAGCCTGTCTTATCCTGTGTCTTGGTCTTATCCTGTTGTTATTACTGTGTCCCTCTCCCAGCCTGTCTTATCCTGTGTCTTGGTCTTATCCTGTTGTTATCAGTGTGTCCCTCTCCCAGCCTGTCTTATCCTGTGTCTTGGTCTTATCCTGTTGTTATCAGTGTGTTCCTCTCCCAGCCTGTCTTATCCTGTGTCTTGGTCTTAACCTGTTGTTATCAGTGTGTCCCTCTCCCAGCCTGTCTTATCCTGTGTCTTGGTCTTATCCTGTTGTTATCAGTGTGTCCCTCTCCCAGCCTGTCTTATCCTGTGTCTTGGTCTTATCCTGTTGTTATTAGTGTGTCCCTCTCCCAGCCTGTCTTATCCTGTGTCTTGGTCTTATCCTGTTGTTATCAGTGTGTCTCTCTCCCAGCCTGTCTTATCCTGTGTCTTGGTCTTATCCTGTTGTTATTACTGTGTCCCTCTCCCAGCCTGTCTTATCCTGTGTCTTGGTCTTATCCTGTTGTTATTAGTGTGTCCCTCTCCCAGCCTGTCTTATCCTGTGTCTTGGTCTTATCCTGTTGTTATTAGTGTGTCCCTCTCCCAGCCTGAGTTTGAATTTGTCCTACATATTTGAAGATGTTTATACCGTGTAATGTCCTGGTGTCACGGTTTTCCTCTTCATGTGAAGAGGAGAGGCGAGAAGGATCGGAGGACCAATATGCGACGTGGTAAGTGTCCATGGTTATTTTAATAGGAAAACTCAAACATGAACACAACTACACATCAAGAACCGTGAAAACAGTCCCGTGTGGCACAAACACTGACATAGGAAACAATCACCCACAAAATACCCAAAGAATATGGCTGCCTAAATATGGTTCCCAATCAGAGACAACAATAAACACCTGCCTCTGATTGAGAACCAATCTAGGCAACCATAGATTTACCTAGACAACTAAACTGAACACAGCCCCACAAAACACATAAATCACCCATATCACACCCTGGCCTAACCAAAATAATAAAGAAAACAAAGGCCAGGGCGTGACACCTGGACTGTGCCTCTACTGTATTGAATGACTCTGCATGTTTCACCGACAGAAGAACAGAGACAGTTGTATTATGTGGCAACTCTATGATAACATATCCAGGGACCCTGGGATGTCCCTAATGAGCCTTGGGCAGCCTCATGCATTCATAACATTGTTCTTATGCCATCTGTCTTAACAGACAGCGATATGAGGAGTATGCCTGGGGTCATAGGCAGAGACTGTATATTTACACCATCTCACATTATTGTGTGTGTGAGGTTATCTGTCCTATGTTTCTATTTAATTTAATTTTACCTTTATTTAACTAGGCAAATCAGTTAAGAACAAATTCTTATTTTCAATGACGGCCTAGGAACAGTGGGTTAACTGCCTGTTCAGGGGCAGAACGACAGATTTGTACCTTGTCAGCTCGGGGGTTTGAACTTGCAACCTTCCGATTACTAGTCCAACCACTAGGCCACTAGGCTACGCTGCCTCCCCTATGACAGTACATAGGGAGTAAGGAGTGGAATGTTCTGAAGGACTCATATCGTTTTGTCTTTCCGGTTTATGTTACGTCTTGCTGTATGTCTACTGTGTACATGTAGGTCTTCCAACCTTTGGCCTGAGAGGACTATGGTTCTGGGCTAAAGTCTGGGACTCAAGCCTTTACTACTGGAACTTGTCACGCAAGCTAACTTGTCTCCACATGGTAATCCCACACACTCACCGGCCATACATGCCTTGTGGTGGGGATCAGCAGTGAGGCTTATCCCTGGCTGTTTGCAGATCAAAACATTAACCTCTTTAGCGACTTAATCATATTGGCTGCTTACTACATCTGTCGATAAGGCAGACTTAGCAGCATGGAGATGGTACCATTTTAACTAAGGGGCCCTAAACAAAGATACTAATCTATGTTGGTGGTGTAGTTAGGTATTATAACAAGTGGCCTACAGTCAAATCCAATGGTGATGAAAGGACACATTGTAGCATCACTAGTAAATGGATTTGAGGAGCCTAAAGGTGTGGGTGTATGAAAAGCCTAACATTGAATGATATACAGTTTACCTGTATAGTGTGTAATTGTTATTTCTAGTGGTATTGTTTAGAATGTATACAGTACATATAGCCATGTGTCTTTTTTATTTGTCTGCATGCTTCTGCGTGGGTATATACATACAATAGGAAAAACTGTGTGAGTATGTATACTGTATGCACCTATGTATGTTCATGTCTTGCACTGCACAATATGATGTCTTGACCTTTCTCGTAAGTGTGTGTGTGCGCGCGCGTATGTGTGCATGTGAGTCTGTGTCTGAAAACTAGCCATCAAATTCCTGCTTCCTCTGTCCTTGCCTCTCCTTCAAAGTGCATTGGAGCCTGAGGGAGGAACCTTCCCTCCTCTTCCCCAATGTGCTTTTTTGAGGGAGGTAAGGAATGGGGAAAAAAGGGGAGAATCTCAATTGTATTTCCTTGATTCCTTACTTCCTCTCTCCTTGGCTCCTTCTCAAAACCCATTGGATAAGAAGATGAAAGGGGAAGGACCTCTGACCTTGTCACCCAATTGGTTTTGAGAAGGAGATAAGGAGAAAGGATGAGACAAATCAAGGAAATCCAATTGAGATTATCCCAAGGACAGAGAAAGCAAGTATTTGAGAGCTATTAAAGCCCCCGTGCAGTTTTTGTAAAAAAAAAAAAAGGTTTTGTCATCACTGTATGCCTAATAAATCACAATTTAATTAAAATAACTCCAAAATATATGTTTTATTGTTTATTTCCCTGAGTTTTCTTTGGCTCTTGAAATGCTCAGTCTGATTTTGTGGGCGTTAGGAAATAAAATGGTAGATATTTACATACACAGCCCTGATTGGCTGATAGGATGGTCGAGAGCCCACCCTCTTACCCAGATCAGCAGTCATTGGCCTATTATAATCAGATCACATTGTGACATCATGAACAGGCTGAAATTGTAGGCATTAAAAAAAAAGCATAATTATCACAATTTTCACAATTTAGAGTGCTATTTCGACCTCATAGTAGGGCCGGGACGATACCAATATCGCGATACTAGTTGGTATCATAGCAAGCAAACAAAACACTTAGCGGATTTAACTTCTTTAGGAAAACAGTGTTGGAAACAAACATTCTCATGTTGTCACCCAGAGTCACATGTATTTATTTTCCAAGCTATAGCACACAATATTTTACATACAGCAGGTTTTTAAAGGACCAAAGTGTTTGGTCTGCTTCGTGTTTTTCGATACTGATATCGTCCCGGCCCTACCTCATAATGAGTGTGTGGTAATATCATAAAACACAAGAAATCAATTTTTAACTGCACTGCCCCTATAACATTTTTAGACAGTGCCAGACTGACTGACTGACTGACTGTGTTACCATAATGCCCATGACCGGTCCAGAAACAACCCTTAGCCCCTAATGCCCATGACCGGTCCCGAAACAACCCTTAGCCCCTAATGCCCATGACCGGTCCCGAAACAACCCTTAGCCCCTAATGCCCATGACCGGTCCAGAAACAACCCTTAGCCCCTAATGCCCATGACCGGTCCCGAAACAACCCTTAGCCCCTAATGCCCATGACCGGTCCAGAAACAACCCTTAGCCCCGAATGCCCATGACCAGTCCAGAAACAACCCTTAGCCCCGAATGCCCATGACCGGTCCCGAAACAACCCTTAGCCCCTAATGCCCATGACCAGTCCAGAAACAACCCTTAGCCCCTAATGCCCATGACCGGTCCAGAAACAACCCTTAGCCCCTAATGCCCATGACCGATCCAGAAACAACCCTTAGCCCCTAATGCCCATGACCGGTCCAGAAACAACCCTTAGCCCCTAATGCCCATGACCGGTCCCGAAACAACCCTTAGCCCCTAATGCCCATGACCAGTCCAGAAACAACCCTTAGCCCCTAATGCCCATGACCAGTACAGAAACAACCCTTAGCCCCGAATGCCCATGACCGGTCCCGAAACAACCCTTAGCCCCTAATGCCCATGACCAGTCCAGAAACAACCCTTAGCCCCTAATGCCCATGACCGGTCCAGAAACAACCCTTAGCCCCTAATGCCCATGACCGGTCCAGAAACAACCCTTAGCCCCTAATGCCCATGACCGGTCCAAAAACAACCCTTAGCCCCTAATGCCCATGACCGGTCCAGAAACAACCCTTAGCCCATAATGCCCATGACCGGTCCAGAAACAACCCGTAGCCCCTAATGCCCATGACCGGTCCAGAAACAACCCTTAGCCCCTAATGCCCATGACCGGTCCAGAAACAACCCTTAGCCCCTAATGCCCATGACCGGTCCAGAAACAACCCTTAGCCCCTAATGCCCATGACCGGTCCAGAAACAACCCTTAGCCCCTAATGCCCATGACCGGTCCAGAAACAACCCTTAGCCCCTAATGCCCATGACCGGTCCAGAAACAACCCTTAGCCCCTAATGCCCATGACCGGTCCAGAAACAACCCTTAGCCCCGAATGCCCATGACCAGTCCAGAAACAACCCTTAGCCCATAATGCCCATGACCAGTCCAGAAACAACCCTTAGCCCCTAATGCCCATGACCGGTCCCGAAACAACCCTTAGCCCCGAATGCCCATGACCGGTCCAGAAACAACCCTTAGCCCATAATGCCCATGACCAGTCCAGAAACAACCCTTAGCCCATAATGCCCATGACCGGTCCAGAAACAACCCTTAGCCCATAATGCCCAGAGTCTAGACACTTGTGGAGTATGGAATGTGCAACAATTAATCGATTAATTAATAGATCATAGATTCACAGATTCAAAGAATGGAGTTAGAAGGGTGAACTCCTACTTTGAAAGGACAGGAAGTGTTGGCTGTGCACTTCACCAATTACAGGCATTCTACATTTAACCCCACTCACATGTGAAAATCGAAATATCAAGTCGTTTTTGGGGTTTATTTGCTAAAAGAAAAAATAAGCAAGTTTTAGGTTTGTCTATTTCTATTTAAAAACAAATAAACAAGCCGTTTTTCAAGTTCCCGATTGGTCCATTTTAACTTGGAAATCAAACAATCAAAACATACACAGACCGTAATCTTACCTCAGGAATCTTGTCATAATGTTGCCTACAACATAGGCAAATTATCTTGACCATGGTAACAACACAGACACCCACATTTTCTATAAATTCTTCAGATCAACATTAATTCCCACACTTTGGCTGTTGTTCAATCCCGTGCTGTATCACCAGGGATGGGTAGGTTACTTTCTAAATGTAATCCGTTACAGTTACCTGTCCAAAATTGTAATCAGTTACATCACTTTTGGATTACCCAAATTTAGTAACGTAATCTGAATACATTCCGTTACGTTTAGATTACTTTCCCCTTAGAGGCATTAGATGAAGACAAAAATGTATGTTACCAATTGAACGACATTATTGCAGGATAAATCAATGTTAAAGTTTACATAGCTTCCCATATATGGATGTTACATTTGACTTTATGGGTTGGTTATGTTGGCTTCTTCTAACCCATCGCTTTCTACTACATATAATAACTACAATTAAATGATATCTTTACATTAAAAACGACCTATCAGAATTCCAGTCATTCCAATAAATGTTGTACCCCTTTAGATTAGCCAAATTGTTTTACCTGAGCATGACCCCAAAACTAAGGACTTATTAGCCAGCTCTACGCTGTTATTTATGATTTTGTTGTCATGGAGGACTGATTGATTAGAGTTGAAAAATAAATGCTGTCCTCATGGAGTGGCATGCTTTGAGCACTACTGAAATGTGCTATTTACATGTGAAAAATGAATGCCATATGCTACATTTGCTATAGGCCTATTGTTGACCTTTCTGTTAGTGACACTTTGATATCTTGATAATATGCATCTGTTTAAAGGGCAAATCCACAGATAAAACAATAACAAAAGGGCACCCTGCCTCTGTGTTGGTAAAAAGCTGAGGGATGGGCCTGGAGAAATGTATTCACTCTCAGATTAATAGACAGAGCTGCAGATGCGAGGACTGACCATCCAGGATATCAAAATGATTGTTTTAACCATGTTATGAGGCTATACAGAACTGACCATCCATGATATCAAAATGATTGTTTTAACCATGTTATGAGGCTATACAGAACTGACCATCCATGATATCAAAATGATTGTTTTAACCATGTTATGAGGCTATACAGGACTGACCATCCATGATATCAAAATGATTGTTTGAACCATGTTATGAGGCTATACAGGACTGACCATTCATGATATCAAAATGATTGTTTGAACCATGTTATGAGGCTATACAGGACTGACCATTCATGATATCAAAATGATTGTTTGAACCATGTTATGAGGCTATACAGGACTGACCATCCATGATATCAAAATGATTGTTTGAACCATGTTATGAGGCTATACAGGACTGACCATTCATGATATCAAAATGATTGTTTGAACCATGTTATGAGGCTATACAGGACTGACCATTCATGATATCAAAATGATTGTTTGAACCATGTTATGAGGCGGCTATACAGGACTGACCATTCATGATATCAAAATGATTGTTTGAACCATGTTATGAGGCTATACAGGTTGTTACATTTGCAATGTTTACAAACATTGGGGGAAAACAAGCTTATATTTTGGGTTCTCATGGTGGGACAGTTGAACTAAGCTCATGAGGCATGTGAAGTAATATTCTTCAAGGATCAATGGATGGATATATATATATATCATTTATATGTCCAAAAATGGATGTAGCAACTACAGATTGCCAAATCTATCAAAAGTGTGCAAATTTGTACATGTGTCCATTAGGCCTATGGACTATTTCTTGTTATCAGCATGAATTAGATTGAGCAATAAAAGCCTCACTTTTATTCCACAGGCTTGGATCTGCACTATGCAGCTGTTACAAGCTGCGGATTTTTGATAGGCTGCCTACACTTCTTGAATTCACCCATTATTGGGTTGAAATACACATTTAGATTTGTGAACAGCCATCCACAACAACAACAATCCATAAGGTGCAAATATCTAAATGAGAGAGCAGCAGTGTGATTCACATCAATACACTACTGTATGTAGATATCAATAATAAATGATATCCGTATCACCGTAGACTACACCACTGCTGTCATGCTTTAAATGAAATCTAATTTTATCTGTCACGTGTCGAATACAACAAGTGTAGTTGTACCTTACCGTGAAATGCTTACTTACAAGTCTTTAATCAACAATGCAGTTCAAGAATAGAGTAAATAAACTATTTACTAAATAAACAAACTTTTTGAATGATTCGATTTTTTAAAACTTAACACAAGAAATGTACTGAACAATAACGAGGCTATATACGAAGTTGTTATTAAAAGGACCGGTTGTCCGTTCTAAACAAAATGGTTGCTATGCAGACTGGATAACGTTTTTGACACCTGCTAGCGAGCCAACTTCAGCTAACACAGGCACTGTCAAACATTGAATCTGGAATGACAGTACAATATCCCTAAAACATTTTTTAACAAAACGCAAGGCATATATTAACCCCTGCTGTACCAAACTAAATGCTAGGTTTATATTAACCCCTGCTGTACCAAACTAAATGCTAGGTTTATATTAACCCCTGCTGTACCAAACTAAATGCTAGGTTTATATTAACCCCTGCTGTACCAAACTAAATGATAGGTTTATATTAACCCCTGCTGTACCAAACTAAATGATAGGCTTATATTAACCCCTGCTGTACCAAACTAAATGATAGGCTTATATTAACCCCTGCTGTACCAAACTAAATGCTAGGCTTATATTAACCCCTGCTGTACCAAACTAAATGATAGGCTTATATTAACCCCTGCTGTACCAAACTAAATGATAGGCTTATATTAACCCCTGCTGTACCAAACTAAATGCTAGGCTTATATTAACCCCTGCTGTACCAAACTAAATGATAGGCTTATATTAACCCCTGCTGTACCAAACTAAATGATAGGCTTATATTAACCCCTGCTGTACCAAACTAAATGATAGGCTTATATTAACCCCTGCTGTACCAAACTAAATGATAGGCTTATATTAACCCCTGCTGTACCAAACTAAATGATAGGCTTATATTAACCCCTGCTGTACCAAACTAAATGATAGGCTTATATTAACCCCTGCTGTACCAAACTAAATGATAGGCTTATATTAACCCCTGCTGTACCAAACTAAATGATAGGCTTATATTAACCCCTGCTGTACCAAACTAAATGCTAGGCTTATATTAACCCCTGCTGTACCAAACTAAATGATAGGCTTATATTAACCCCTGCTGTACCAAACTAAATGATAGGCTTATATTAACCCCTGCTGTACCAAACTAAATGATAGGCTTATATTAACCCCTGCTGTACCAAACTAAATGATAGGCTTATATTAACCCCTGCTGTACCAAACTAAATGATAGGCTTATATTAACCCCTGCTGTACCAAACTAAATGATAGGCTTATATTAACCCCTGCTGTACCAAACTAAATGATAGGCTTATATTAACCCCTGCTGTACCAAACTAAATGATAGGCTTATATTAACCCCTGCTGTACCAAACTAAATGATAGGCTTATATTAACCCCTGCTGTACCAAACTAAATGATAGGCTTATATTAACCCCTGCTGTACCAAACTAAATGCTAGGCTTATATTAACCCCTGCTGTACCAAACTAAATGATAGGCATATATTAACCCCTGCTGTACCAAACTAAATGATAGGCTTATATTAACCCCTGCTGTACCAAACTAAATGCTAGGCATATATTAACCCCTGCTGTACCAAACTAAATGCTAGGCTTATATTAACCCCTGCTGTACCAAACTAAATGATAGGCTTATATTAACCCCTGCTGTACCAAACTAAATGATAGGCTTATATTAACCCCTGCTGTACCAAACTAAATGATAGGCTTATATTAACCCCTGCTGTACCAAACTAAATGATAGGCTTATATTAACCCCTGCTGTACCAAACTAAATGATAGGCTTATATTAACCCCTGCTGTACCAAACTAAATGATAGGCTTATATTAACCCCTGCTGTACCAAACTAAATGATAGGCTTATATTAACCCCTGCTGTACCAAACTAAATGATAGGCTTATATTAACCCCTGCTGTACCAAACTAAATGATAGGCTTATATTAACCCCTGCTGTACCAAACTAAATGATAGGCTTATATTAACCCCTGCTGTACCAAACTAAATGATAGGCTTATATTAACCCCTGCTGTACCAAACTAAATGATAGGCTTATATTAACCCCTGTAGTACCAAACTAAATGATAGGCTTATATTAACCCCTGCTGTACCAAACTAAATGATAGGCTTATATTAACCCCTGCTGTACCAAACTAAATGATAGGCTTATATTAACCCCTGCTGTACCAAACTAAATGATAGGCTTATATTAACCCCTGCTGTACCAAACTAAATGATAGGCATATATTAACCCCTGCTGTACCAAAAACTAAATGATAGGCTTATATTAACCCCTGCTGTACCAAACTAAATGATAGGCTTATATTAACCCCTGCTGTACCAAACTAAATGATAGGCTTATATTAACCCCTGCTGTACCAAACTAAATGATAGGCTTATATTAACCCCTGCTGTACCAAACTAAATGATAGGCTTATATTAACCCCTGCTGTACCAAACTAAATGATAGGCTTATATTAACCCCTGCTGTACCAAACTAAATGATAGGCTTATATTAACCCCTGCTGTACCAAACTAAATGATAGGCATATATTAACCCCTGCTGTACCAAACTAAACGCTAGGCTTATATTAACCCCTGCTGTACCAAACTAAATGCTAGGCTTATATTAACCCCTGCTGTACCAAACTAAATGCTAGGCTTATATTAACCCCTGCGGTACAAAAACTAAATGATAGGCTTATATTAACCCCTGCTGTACCAAACTAAATGCTAGGCTTATATTAACCCCTGCTGTACCAAACTAAATGATAGGCTTATATTAACCCCTGCTGTACCAAACTAAATGATAGGCTTATATTAACCCCTGCTGTACCAAACTAAATGCTAGGCTTATATTAACCCCTGCTGTACCAAACTAAATGCTAGGCTTATATTAACCCCTGCTGTACCAAACTAAATGATAGGCTTATATTAACCCCTGCTGTACCAAACTAAATGCTAGGCTTATATTAACCCCTGCTGTACCAAACTAAATGATAGGCTTATATTAACCCCTGCTGTACCAAACTAAATGATAGGCTTATATTAACCCCTGCTGTACCAAACTAAATGCTAGGCTTATATTAACCCCTGCTGTACCAAACTAAATGCTAGGCTTATATTAACCCCTGCTGTACCAAACTAAATGATAGGCTTATATTAACCCCTGCTGTACCAAACTAAATGCTAGGCTTATATTAACCCCTGCTGTACCAAACTAAATGCTAGGCTTATATTAACCCCTGCTGTACCAAACTAAATGATAGGCTTATATTAACCCCTGCTGTACCAAACTAAATGATAGGCTTATATTAACCCCTGCTGTACCAAACTAAATGATAGGCTTATATTAACCCCTGCTGTACCAAACTAAATGATAGGCTTATATTAACCCCTGCTGTACCAAACTAAATGATAGGCTTATATTAACCCCTGCTGTACCAAACTAAATGATAGGCTTATATTAACCCCTGCTGTACCAAACTAAATGATAGGCTTATATTAACCCCTGCTGTACCAAACTAAATGATAGGCTTATATTAACCCCTGCTGTACCAAACTAAATGATAGGCTTATATTAACCCCTGCTGTACCAAACTAAATGATAGGCTTATATTAACCCCTGCTGTACCAAACTAAATGATAGGCTTATATTAACCCCTGCTGTACCAAACTAAATGATAGGCTTATATTAACCCCTGCTGTACCAAACTAAATGATAGGCTTATATTAACCCCTGCTGTACCAAACTAAATGATAGGCTTATATTAACCCCTGCTGTACCAAACTAAATGATAGGCTTATATTAACCCCTGCTGTACCAAACTAAATGATAGGCTTATATTAACCCCTGCTGTACCAAACAAAATGATAGGCTTATATTAACCCCTGCTGTACCAAACTAAATGATAGGCTTATATTAACCCCTGCTGTACCAAACAAAATGATAGGCTTATATTAACCCCTGCTGTACCAAACTAAATGATAGGCTTATATTAACCCCTGCTGTACCAAACTAAATGATAGGCTTATATTAACCCCTTAACCCCTGATAGGCTGTATTAACCCCTGCTGTAAACAAAAATGATAGGCTTATATTAACCCCTGCTGTACCAAACTAAATGATAGGCTTATATTAACCCCTGCTGTACCAAACTAAATGATAGGCTTATATTAACCCCTGCTGTACCAAACTAAATGATAGGCTTATATTAACCCCTGCTGTACCAAACTAAATGATAGGCTTATATTAACCCCTGCTGTACCAAACTAAATGATAGGCTTATATTAACCCCTGCTGTACCAAACTAAATGATAGGCTTATATTAACCCCTGCTGTACCAAACTAAATGATAGGCTTATATTAACCCCTGCTGTACCAAACTAAATGATAGGCTTATATTAACCCCTGCTGTACCAAACAAAATGATAGGCTTATATTAACCCCTGCTGTACCAAACTAAATGATAGGCTTATATTAACCCCTGCTGTACCAAACTAAATGCTAGGCTTATATTAACCCCTGCTGTACCAAACTAAATGATAGGCTTATATTAACCCCTGCTGTACCAAACTTATAAATGATAGGCATATATTAACCCCTGCTGTACCAAACAAAATGATAGTACCAAACTAAATGCTAGGCTTATATTAACCCCTGCTGTACCAAACTAAATGCTAGGCTTATATTAACCCCTGCTGTACCAAACTAAATGCTAGGCTTATATTAACCCCTGCTTATATTAACCCCTGCTGTACCAAACTAAATGCTAGGCTTATATTAACCCCTGCTGTACCAAACTAAATGATAGGCTTATATTAACCCCTGCTGTACCAAACTAAATGCTAGGCTTATATTAACCCCTGCTGTACCAAACTAAATGCTAGGCTTATATTAACCCCTGCTGTACCAAACTAAATGCTAGGCTTATATTAACCCCTGCTGTACCAAACTAAATGATAGGCTTATATTAACCCCTGCTGTACCAAACTAAATGATAGGCTTATATTAACCCCTGCTGTACCAAACTAAATGCTAGGCTTATATTAACCCCTGCTGTACCAAACCCCTGCTGTAATGATAGGCTTATATTAACCCCTGCTGTACCAAACTAAATGCTAGGCATATATTAACCCCTGCTGTACCAAACTAAATGCTAGGCTTATATTAACCCCTGCTGTACCTAAATGATAGGCTTATATTAACCCCTGTACCAAACTAAATGATAGGCTTATATTAACCCCTGCTGTACCAAACTAAATGCTAGGCTTATATTAACCCCTGCTGTACCAAACTAAATGCTAGGCTTATATTAACCCCTGCTGTACCAAACTAAATGCTAGGCTTATATTAACCCCTGCTGTACCAAACTAAATGCTTGGCTTATATTATCTTCCGCTGTACCAAACTAAATGCTTGGTTTATATTAACCCCTGCTGTACCAAACTAAATGCTGGGCTTATATTAACCCCTGCTGTACCAAACTAAATGCTTGGCTTATATTAACCCCTGCTGTACCAAACTAAATGATAGGCATATATTAACCCCTGTAGTACCAAACTAAATGCTTGGCTTATATTAACCCCTGCTGTACCAAACTAAATGCTAGGCTTATATTATCTTCCGCTGTACCAAACTAAATGATAGGCTTATATTAACCCTGCTGTACCAAACTAAATGATAGGCTAATATTAACCCCTGCTGTACCAAACTAAATGCTTGGCTTATATTAACCCCTGCTGTACCAAACTAAATGATAGGCTTATATTAACCCCTTCTGTACCAAACTAAATGATAGGCTTATATTAACCCCTGCTGTACCAAACTAAATGATAGGCTTATATTAACCCCTGCTGTACCAAACTAAATGATAGGCTTATATTAACCCCTGCTGTACCAAACTAAATGATAGGCTTATATTAACCCCTGCTGTACCAAACTAAATGATAGGCTTATATTAACCCCTGCTGTACCAAACTAAATGCTAGGCTTATATTAACCCCTGCTGTACCAAACTAAATGCTAGGCTTATATTAACCCCTGCTGTACCAAACTGAATGCTAGGCATATATTAACCCCTGCTGTACCAAACTAAATGCAAGGCATATATTAACCCCTGCTGTACCACCAAACAAACTAAATGCTAGGCTTATATTAACCCCTGCTGTACCAAACTAAATGCTAGGCTTATATTAACCCCTGCTGTACCAAACTAAATGCTAGGCTTATATTAACCCCTGCTGTACCAAACTAAATGCTAGGCTTATATTAACCCCTGCTGTACCAAACTAAATGCTAGGCTTATATTAACCCCTGCTGTACCAAACTAAATGCTAGGCTTATATTAACCCCTGCTGTACCAAACTAAACGCTAGGCTTATATTAACCCCCTGCTGTACCAAACTGTACCAAACTAAATGCAAGGCTTATATTAACCCCTGCTGTACCAAACTAAATGCTTAGGCTTATATTAACCCCTGCTGTACCAAACTAAATGCAAGGCTTATATTAACCCCTGCTGTACCAAACTAAATGCTAGGCTTATATTAACCCCTGCTGTACCAAACTAAATGCAAGGCTTATATTAACCCCTGCTGTACCAAACTAAATGCATAGGCTTATATTAACCCCTGCTGTACCAAACTAAATGCTAGGCTTATATTAACCCCTGCTGTACCAAACTAAATGCATAGGCTTATATTAACCCCTGCTGTACCAAACTAAATGCTAGGCTTATATTAACCCCTGCTGTACCAAACTAAATGCAAGGCTTATATTAACCCCTGCTGTACCAAACTAAATGCTAGGCTTATATTAACCCCTGCTGTACCAAACTAAATGCTAGGCTTATATTAACCCCTGCTGTACCAAACTAAATGCAAGGCTTATATTAACCCCTGCTGTACCAAACTAAATGCTAGGCTTATATTATTGTACCAAACCCTTATATTAACTGCTGTACCAAACTAAATGCAAGGCTTATATTAACCCCTGCTGTACCAAACTAAATGCTAGGCTTATATTAACCCCTGCTGTACCAAACTAAATGCTAGGCTTATATTAACCCCTGCTGTACCAAACTAAATGATAGGCTTATATTAACCCCTGCTGTACCAAACTAAATGCTAGGCTTATATTAACCCCTGCTGTACCAAACTAAATGCTAGGCTTATATTAACCCCTGCTGTACCAAACTAAATGCTAGGCTTATATTAACCCCTGCTGTACCAAACTAAATGATAGGCTTATATTAACCCCTGCTGTACCAAACTAAATGCTAGGCTTATATTAACCCCTGCTGTACCAAACTAAATGCTAGGCTTATATTAACCCCTGCTGTACCAAACTAAATGCTAGGCTTATATTATCCACCAAACTAAATGATAGGCTTATATTAACCCCTGCTGTACCAAACAAAATGATAGGCTTATATTAACCCCTGCTGTACCAAACTAAATGATAGGCTTATATTAACCCCTGCTGTACCAAACAAAATGATAGGCTTATATTAACCCCTGCTGTACCAAACTAAATGATAGGCTTATATTAACCCCTGCTGTACCAAACAAAATGATAGGCTTATATTAACCCCTGCTGTACCAAACTAAATGCCAGGCTTATATTAACCCCTGCTGTACCAAACAAAATTATAGGCTTATATTTACCCCTGCTGTACCAAACTAAATGATAGGCTTATATTAACCCCTGCTGTACCAAACTAAATGCTTGGCTTATATTAACCCCTGCTGTACCACACAAAATGATAGGCTTAAAGTAACCCACGCTGTACCAAACTAAATGCTAGGCATATATTAACCCCTGCTGTACCAAACTAAATGATAGGCTTATATTATAATCCGCTGTACCAAACGAAATGCTTGGCTTATATTATATTCCGCTGTACCAAACTAAATGCTGGGCTTATATTAACTCCTGCTGTACCAAACTAAATGCTTGGCTTATATTATCTTCCGCTGTACCAAACTAAATGCTAGGCTTATATTAACCCCTGCTGTACCAAACTAAATGCTTGGCTTATATTATAATCCGCTGTACCAAACGAAATGCTTGGCTTATATTATCTTCCGCTGTACCAAACTAAATGCTGGGCTTATATTAACTCCTGCTGTACCAAACTAAATGCTTGGTTTATATTAACCCCTGCTGTACCAAACTAAATGCTAGGCTTATATTATAATCCGCTGTACCAAACTAAATGCTAGGCTTATATTAACCCCTGCTGTACCAAACTAAATGCTTGGCTTATATTATCTTCCGCTGTACCAAACTAAATGCTTGGTTTATATTAACCCCTGCTGTACCAAACTAAATGCTGGGCTTATATTAACCCCTGCTGTACCAAACTAAATGCTTGGCTTATATTAACCCCTGCTGTACCAAACTAAATGATAGGCATATATTAACCCCTGTAGTACCAAACTAAATGCTTGGCTTATATTAACCCCTGCTGTACCAAACTAAATGCTAGGCTTATATTATCTTCCGCTGTACCAAACTAAATGATAGGCTTATATTAACCCTGCTGTACCAAACTAAATGATAGGCTAATATTAACCCCTGCTGTACCAAACTAAATGCTTGGCTTATATTATCTTCCGCTGTACCAAACTAAATGATAGGCTCATATTAACCCCTGCCTTACCAAACAAAATGCTTGGCTTATATTATCTTCCGCAGTACCAAACTAAATGCTAGGCTTATATTAACCCCTGCTGTACCAAACTAAATGCTAGGCTTATATTAACCCCTGCTGTACCAAACTAAACGCTAGGCTTAAAGTAACCCATGCTGTACCAAACTAAATGCTAGGCTTATATTATCTTCCGCTGTACCAAACTAAATGATAGGCTAATATTAACCCCTGCTGTACCAAACTAAACGCTTGGTTTATATTATAATCCGCTGTACCAAACAAAATGCTTGGCTTATATTATCTTCCGCTGTACCAAACTAAATGCTAGGCTTATATTAACCCCTGCTGTACCAAACTAAATGCTTGGCTTATATTATATTCCGCTGTAGCAAATTAAATGATAGGCTTATATTAACCCCTGCTGTACCAAACTAAACGCTTGGCTTATATTAACCCACGCTGTACCATTTTCAGATGGAACTGTTAGCGAATAGAGAACGGATTGGAATGCTGCGCGTCCAATTAGCATCCAGGATCCAGGCAACCAGTTTTATAAACCCTTTTAATGTTATCTTCTGCCCCTTCTCCCACCTCTCTGTACCTTTCTGTCCTCCCCTCTCTGTCCCCCTCTCTGTCGCCCTCTTCCCACCTCTCTCCCACCTCTCTGTCCCCCTCTGCCCTCCTCTCTCCCACCTCTCTGTCCCTTTCTGTCCTCTCCTCTCTCTCACCTCTCTGTCGACCCTCTTCCCTCCTCTCTCCCACCTCTCTGTCCCTTTCTGTCCTCCCCTCTCTGTCCCCCTCTGCCCTCCTCTCTCTCCCCTCTCTGTCGCCCTCTTCCCTCCTCTCTCTCCACCTCTCTGTTCCCTCTCTCTTACCTCTCTGTCCCCCTCTGTCCTCCTCTTCCCCCCTCTCTCTCCCCCTCTCTCTCCTCCTCTCACTCCCCCCTCTGTCCTCCTCTCCCCCCTCTCTCTCCCCCTCTCTCTCCCCCCTCTCTCTCCCCCTCTCTCTCCCCCTCTCTCACCACTGAGCTGCCAAATCAGTACAGAACTGAACACTCTTTTCCCTCTACACTATTTCCCCACTTAACCTTTCTCTCTTAATCTTACTCTCCCTCTCTTCCATGTGGTCGTGATCTTCAGACACTCTCACTCTGAGCAACGCTGGCATCAAGGTGTGTGAGTCTGAAAACCACAAAGCTACTGTAAGATAATCAACATGTGGCTGGTCTGGGATCAAGTGTAAACACATACACACCATCCATATGCCAAAGGGGGACATATCTCTACTATTTAACCTTTATTCAACTAGTCAAGAACAAATTCTTATGAACAATGACGGCCTACCCCAGCCAAACTCTCCCCTAACCCGAAAGATGCTGGGCCAATTGTGCGCCCCCCTATGGGACACCCGATCACGGCCGGTTGTGATACAGCCCAGCTCGAACCCAGGTCTGTAGTGACCGATGCACCACTCAGGATCTGAGGTGGCAAAATCGAATGATGAAAATTAATATTTTGGATTTGTCTTGCCAAAGTACACACAATATTCACAATGCAAACTCACATGTTCAGGCAGTATCTTCACACAAATATACATAACAGACATGGATACACAGACATCAACACATGTACATGTACTCTCACATACACATACTGTATCTTTCTACGTGTACAGTAAGCCTATATGGTCCAATTTCCAGAGGAGCATGATCTCTGTTATTGACATTCACAACCACCAATCGATAGCACCCATCCAAGACCCTCTCATGAATATGCTAATGCAGTCACAGATGTGCCTCTCTGGCACTCATTATTGGCTGCAGTCTGCAGGAGAGAGGAGGAGGTGAAAGAGTGTGTGTGTGTGTGTGTGTGTGTGTGTGTGTGTGTGTGTGTGTGTGTGTGTGTGTGTGTGTGTGTGTGTGTGTGTGTGTGTGTGTGTGTGTGTGTGTGTGTGTGTGTGTGTGTGTGTGTGTGTGTGTGTGTGTAATCCCCTGTCCCAGCAAATGGGCTATTATAACCTCTGGGCTCATGAAGACACATGGAGCTGCATAATATTCAATAGAAGTATATTCAGACCAGACAAGGTTTTCTGTCATGTAGGATGAGGAATCCTGTCTGATGTGTTACATTTCAATCTGTAGCATTGGGATCATTAGCCCCCACTGAAGAAGCCCTGAGCTGTGAGCCCACTGACAGAGCCATCATGCAATCAGCACCTGATTTACACCTTGACCAATTACATCCTTATTCTCACCTCAACCATTCAGATTCTTATTTCCACCGAGACAAGCCTGAGCCGTCTGTGTGCTCCACAACCCTGCCAGTTAAATGAGCCGTCTTATTTTATTTGACATTTTTAATTGAACCTTTATTTAACTAGGCAAGTCGGTTAAGAACAAATTCTTATTTACAATGACGGCCTACCCCGGCCAAAACTGGACGACGCTGGGCCAATTGTGCGCCGCCCTATGGGACTCCTATTCACAGCCGGATGTGATACAGCCTGGAATTGAACCAGGGACTGTAGTGACGCCTCTTGCAGTGCCTTAGACCACTGTGCCACTTGGGAGCAAATCAGATCTGATGCAGATCAGATACACCCCAGCCAGGCACTGTGACATCTACAGGCACACTGATTTATTCTGCATGCTAACTCAAGGGTGAACTGTAGCCCAGACTCTATGGTGGTGTAAATCGATGTACTGTATACTGGTGTATAAAGGTGTATTTTGTTATATAATTCCGATACATTATAACCATAGTTACTCCAGTTTGGACGTCTTGTGAACAACGATCACGATCTCAGTACGATCGGACATCCGACGAGTTAAGCCAAACATGGTCTCATCTTCCTCCTCTTCTTTCTCCCCCTCTTCCTCCTCCTAATTCTTACACTCCATCTCACTCCTCCAAAACAGAAAAGACAGAAACAGCTCTCATGGGGGGGAGGGGCAGAATGGTGCGGGTGGACGGATGAACGAAGAACAGAGTACCCACACAGCGAAGCGGAGGAGTGGAGAGGAAGAGAGGATGAGAGGACGTCACGGCAACAGAGAGTGTGTGGGCGCAGGGAGATGAGTGGGAGTGATGTGGGCTGCATTCCAGCACTGCTCTCTGTCTCTCCAGCTCTCTATTTCATTCATATGTCCTTCTGTCTTCAAATTATTTCCTCTTCTCTCATTTCCTCTCCATCTCTTTATCTAGGATCCTTATTTCTGAAAACGTTGTAAATCTCACACGCCAGTAACGACCCACAGTTGAATCTTTTACACGGACGATCTTTCTATTTCTCTCTATCCATAGAATTATTTTAATATGCACTCACATAGGCCAGTAGTGATGGGGTGTCCTGTGTACTCTCCCATCCCCTGGTTCCTAGCTCCTCACTGCTCTGTAACCTTCTGTAGATAATGCACCCTTTATGGCTTACACTCATGGAAAGTCCCTGTGTGTGTCTTATTGGACATGAACCCTCCTCCTTTCCCTCTCATCCCTCTGTCTCACCCTCCTCCTTTCCCTCTCATCCCTCTGTCTCACCCTCCTCCTTTCCCTCTCATCCCTCTGTCTCACCCTCCTCCTTTCCCTCTCATCCCTCTGCCTCACCCTCCTCCTTTCCCTCTCATCCCTCTGTCTCACCCTCCTCCTTTCCCTCTCATCCCTCTGTCTCACCCTCCTCCTTTCCCTCTCATCCCTCTGTCTCACCCTCCTCCTTTCCCTCTCATCCCTCTGTCTCACCCTCCTCCTTTCCCTCTCATCCCTCTGTCTCAACCTCCTCCTTTCCCTCTCATCCCTCTGTCTCACCCTCCTCCTTTCCCTCTCATGTGTGCATGTCTTGAGGCTGGTTTTATGATCAATATTCCCTCACACTACTGAGCTGTGTGTTTCTGCTTGTCCTCCTGCTGATGACACACACTGAGATGAGGAATCAGGATCTAAACTGCTGACTCATACAAAAACATTGAGAGAGAGAGGAAGAGAGAGAAAGAGAGAGACATTTCAACAAAGACTATGAGGGTCTGTCTGGTCCTCCTGGGGTGTCTGAGGGTCTGTCTCGTCTTCCTGGAGTGTCTGAGGGTCTGTCTGGTCCTCCTGGAGTGTCTGAGAGTCAGTCTGGTCCTCCTGGAGTGTCTGAGAGTCTGTCTGGTCCTCCTGGAGTGTTTGAGAGTCAGTCTGGTCATCCTGGAGTGTCTGAGGGTCTGTCTGGTCCTCCTGGAGTGTCTGAGAGTCTGTCTGGTCCTCCAACAGATGGCTGAGCAGCCCCTCTATCTCTCCCCCTCTCACACACACACACACACACACACACACACACACACACACACACACACACACACACACACACACACACACACACACACACACACACACACACACACACACACACACACACACACACACACACACACACAGCAAGTTCTGGAAAATATACATTTCATACAAGACTCTGACTATCATTCTTTTTCATATGATAAAAAAGGACATTTTCAATATCTCAGAATCATTTTAGTGTGGAAGGGAACAAGAGTCCACCTTTATCTATCATCACACTAGGCGAGACCCAAATGCAGACACAGGAGGCAGATGGTTGGAGTTTAAGATGTTTAATAAATCCAAAGGGAATTGGCAAGAGAATGGTTGTGGACAGGCAAAAGGTCATAACCACATCAGAGTCCAGGAGGTACAGAGTGGCAGGAGGTCCAGGAGGTACAGAGTGGCAGGAGGTCCAGGAGGTACAGAGTGGCAGGAGGTCCAGGAGGTACAGAGTGGCAGGAGGTCCAGGAGGTACAGAGTGGCAGGCAGGCTTGAGGTCAAGGCAGGCAGAATGGTCAGGCAGGTGGGTACAGAGTCCAGAACAGGCTTGAGGTCAAGGCAGGCAGAATGGTCAGGCAGGTGGGTACAGAGTCCAGAACAGGCTTGAGGTCAAGGCAGGCAGAATGGTCAGGCAGGTGGGTACAGAGTCCAGAACAGGCTTGAGGTCAAGGCAGGCAGAATGGTCAGGCAGGTGGGTACAGAGTCCAGAACAGACAAGGGTCAAAACTGTTAGGACTAGAAAAAGGTTCAAAGGCAAAGCAAGAAAAACAGGAAAAAATGCTGGTAGGCTTGGAAATACAAGACGAGCTGACACAGAGAGATAGGAAACACAGGGATAAATACACTGGGGAAAACAAGCAACACCTGGAGGGGGTGGAGACAATAACGAGGACAGGTCAAACAGATCAGGGTGTGACATTATTAGAAAAATCTGATCTCTTTTCATTGGAAAGCTTTGTTCATATTGAAAGTTTGAAGTGGCTCAAATCCCCCAAACTGTTTCCTGCTTTGAATATTCAAAGAACTGAGAAACATCCATGGCAGGCATTGTAACTTGCTACATAACTTCTGAGTGATTGGAAGCAGGAGCACCACCCCCAATCAGGCTACACCACTTCACACACAACCGTCGTTACTATGACAACTAGCGTAGCCATGTCAGCAAATGACTGCTGTCTGAACACAGCACATCTGATTTGGTCACTTGTATCTTGCTGTTTGGACAGTCAGTATTCTAAAACAGATGTTTTTATTTACTGATTTGAGCAGTGTGAACATGGATTTAGAGACAGACAGGGGTCTGGGGGAAACTACCTAACCTTGAGGCAATACTGTTGACATTTTCTACAGATAGACAGGGTGTGTGTGTCTTTATGTGCGTAACTGTGTGTATTTTATATTTTATTTTTTAAAAATTTTATTCTACCTTTATTTAACCAGGCAAGTCAGTTAAGAACACATTCTTATTTTCAATGACGGCCTAGGAACGGTGGGTTAACTGCCTGTTCAGGGGCAGAACGACAGATTTGTACCTTGTCAGCTCGGGGGTTTGAACTCGCAACCTTCCGGTTACCCCAATGTGTGTGCGTGTGTGTGTGTGTGTGTGTGTGTGTGTGTGTGTGTGTGTGTGTGTGTGTGTGTGTGTGTGTGTGTGTGTGTGTGTGTGTGTGTGTGTGTGTGTGTGTGTGTGTGTGTGTGTGTGTGTGTGTGTGATTGTGTTTACACAGACAGATGAGGAGTTATTTAACAGGGGGTTGAGTACCTAAGGCTGATGGATTGGATGTAGAAAATCAAGGACGACTAGACTGCTTATTTGGACAAGGATCATACAAGGCTATAGACTGGGAGGTAAGGAATGTGTTTGTCTGTGTGACTGAGTGTGTGTGTGAGTGTGTGTGTGTTTGTGGTGATTGGGGAGGAGGAGGAGGGGCAGGCATAGTAAACTTTAACCCAGTTCTGAGAGACATCATGGGTAGAGGTAATTTGGTTCACAACAAACAGTTCACGCATGTTTTTATTCATTTAACGTTTATTTTGACAGGGAGTCATGCTGAGACCAAGGTCTCTTTCTCAGATGAGCCCTGCATGTCAGTACACATCAATACACATCAATAAACATCAATACACATCAATAAACATCAATACACATCAATAAATATCAATACACATCAATACACATCAATACACATCAATAAACATCAATACACATCAATAAACATCAATACACATCAATAAACATCAATACACATCAATAAACATCAATACACATCAATACACATCAATAAACATCAATACACATCAATAAACATCAATACACATCAATAAATATCAATACACATCAATACACATCAATAAACATCAATACACATCAATAAACATCAATACACATCAATAAATATCAATACACATCAATACACATCAATAAACATCAATACACATCAATAAACATCAATACACATCAATAAACATAAATACACATCAATAAACATCAATACACATCAATAAACATCAATACACATCAATACACATCAATAAACATCAATACACATCAATAAACATCAATACACATCAATAAACATCAATACACATCAATAAACATCAATACACATCAATACACATCAATACACATCAATACACATAAATGCACATCAATAAACATCAATACACATCAACACACATCAATACACATCAATACACATCAATACACATCAATACACATCAATACACATCAATGCACATCAATAAACATCAATACACATCAATAAACATCAATACACATCAATAAACACCAATACACATCAATACACATCAATACACATCAATACACACCAATACACACCAATACACATCAATACACATCAATAAACATAAATACACATCAATACACATTAATACACATCAATACACATCAATACATATCAATAAACATCAATACACATCAATACACATCAATAAACATCAATACACATCAATACACATCAATAAACATCAATGCACATCAATAAACATCAATACACATCAATACACATCAATACACATTAATAAACATCAATACACATCAATACACACCAATACACATCAATAAACATCAATACACATCAATACACATACATACACATCAATAAACATCAATACACATCAATACACATCAATAAACATCAATACACATCAATACACATCAATACACATCAATACACATCAATACACATCAATAAACATCAATACACATCAATAAACATCAATACACATCAATAAACATCAATACAGATCAATAAACATCAATATACATCAATACACATCAATAAACATCAATAGACATCAATACACATCAATAAACATCAATACACATCAATATACATCAATACACATCAATACACATACATACACATCAATAAACATCAATACACATCAATACACATCAATAAACATCAATACACATCAATAAACATCAATAAACATCAATACATATCAATACACATCAATACACATCAATAAACATCAATACACATCAATACACATCAATAAACATCAATACACATCAATACACATCAATACACATCAATACACATCAATACACATCAATACACATCAATACACATCAATAAACATCAATACACATCAATAAACATCAATACACATCAATAAACATCAATAAACATCAATACACATCAATAAACATCAATACACATCAATACACATCAATAAACATCAATACACATCAATATACATCAATACACATCAATACACATCAATACACATCAATACACATCAATAAACATCAAGCCTGATTCAATGCCATGATCCCATTAGTAGTATTCGGCCCCCTTCACACTCAAGTTGTACAACTAATGTAGAATGCATTAGGCACAATGATACAACAGAGAGTTTTTCTGTGCAAATATAATGACAAAATCACCGTGGAGTCAAAACTTGTGCTTGTCATTGTGGGGACCACAGCTGACTTCAGGTCATTCTAGCACAACAGCCCATCCTATCATATGAACATGTCGCACATGAAGTGTCTGCCACATGTAGATAACATATAGACTACTTGTTCCCATCTGTTAGTAAAGACACACCATTTTTGCTGAGATCACAAATCCCTCTGGGTGAGGAAGGTACAGTAGAAGGCAAGCCAATGGGGTGATGTTCTGTAGCTCTGTCCGGACTGTCAGAAATGGAAAGGTAAATCAAACACTCTCTGTTTGATTAGTAGGTACAGAACACGGGGGAGGAACCCTAGTTTATGGATGTTTCGACAGTCAAGAAGTAATCCACACACTTATATTGTCTATTGCATTGTTGGGTGTGGCGCTTGCAAGAAAGGCATTTCACTGTACTTGTGAATGTGACATTAAAACTTGAAACACACACACGTGAGCGCGCGCACACACACACACACACACACACACACACACACACACACACACACACACACACACACACACACACACACACACACACACACACACACACACACACACACACACACACACACACACACACACACACACACACACACGTGTTCTCTCCTCTTCTGCTGAGTTGTGGACAGAGCATCTGTAGAGGATAATGAAAGCCTGTCAGTGAGAAGGTCTGTCAGTGAGAAGGCCTGTCAGTGAGAAGGCCTGTCAGTGAGAAGGTCTGTCAGTGAGAAGGTCTGTCAGTGAGAAGGTCTGTCAGTGAGAAGGCCTGTCAATGAGAAGGTCTGTCAGTGAGAAGGCCTGTCAGTGAGAAGGTCTGTCAGTGAGAAGGCCTGTCAGTGAGAAGGTCTGTCAGTGAGAAGGCCTGTCAGTGAGAAGGTCTGTCAGTGAGAAGGCCTGTCAGTTAGAAGGTCTGTCAGTGAGAAGGCCTGTCAGTGAGAAGGTCTGTCAGTGAGAAGGCCTGTCAGTGAGAAGGTCTGTCAGTGAGAAGGTCTGTCAGTGAGAAGGCCTGTCAGTGAGAAGGTCTGTCAGTGAGAAGGCCTGTCAGTGAGAAGGTCTGTCAGTGAGAAGGTCTGTCAGTGAGAAGGCCTGTCAGTGAGAAGGCCTGTCAGTGAGAAGGTCTGTCAGTGAGAAGGTCTGTCAGTGAGAAGGCCTGTCAGTGAGAAGGCCTGTCAGTGAGAAGGTCTGTCAGTGAGAAGGTCTGTCAGTGAGACACAGGATGCCTATACACTGAGCTGTCACGTTGGGCTTGATGATTAACACACCGTAGAGCAATGGTATGGATGGTGGATCTGTTTTGAATGTGCACAACATCTTAGTGGTTTACGCGCTGTGAGAGATCATTTGAGGTTGTTTGAGGATAGAATGTGTTTGAGGATAGAATCCATCGGCAAGATAGAGAAAGAGAAGATGATCTATTTGGGTAGCTAGGGGAATCTCTTCCATTTAGACTTGATGTGTCTTCAACCAGTCAGACATCACAAGACCTGCCATAGACCTGGTCCCCCTCTGCTTTTACAGCACTGAGGCATTTTAATAGATATTATGATGAACTAATGATCATTAAGGTAAGTGTGGAAAAGGACTGCTCAGCTCTGTGCATTGTAGCGTAGCTTATCTATCTGGATGGCAGAATCCCAGGTAGTGGGTTTAAAATATATATATATATTTATCCGTTATTTTACCAGGTAAGTTGACTGAGAACACGTTCTCATTTACAGCAATGTCCTGGGGAATAGTTACAGGTTAGAGGAGGGGGATTAATGAGCCAATTGTAAACTGGGGGTTATTAGGTGGCTGGTTAGCTGTTAGCGTTCTAGCTAGCTAGTGGCTGTCATGTGGTGGTAAAGGTCCCACCCCATTGGAGTGTTAAAACTCTCCACAGCAACTTACATTCTCACTATACAGGCGAGACAGATCTGCATCACTACACCACACTCAATAAATCAACTCTTTCTGGGTTTCATGCTAAACTACACCAGTTAATAGGAAGTGCAGGCTGCATGCATATCTTATCTCTCTACTGCACTGCATGGCGTACTAGTCATTTGCACGTTGAGTGAAGTCATCATTTAGCGGTCTCTCTCCCCGCAGTCAAGCACCATTAACAAAGCCTCTCACCCCTTACGCAAGCTCAGTTACATCACATGACAGCCGCTAGCTAGCAGAACGCTAACAGCTAACCAGCCACAGTAAGCTGATTAGGGGTTGATAAAGAAATGTTGTTACGGGAAAATCCAGTCTGAAATGTCAAAGTCGGAATTACAAACATCAGAAGCTTTTTTCTTAATATGCATATTTCTCAAAAACTTTTTCCTGAGTCTGCACAGAACTACCAGGACCTTAGATCAATGGAAACACTCAAGTTTTTAATCCTGTATCTCTTGACACATTCCTGAAAATAGTCATGCCCTCTAAACCTTCCAGCTGTCTACTGGACCTTATTCCAACTAAACTACTGAAAGAGCTGCTTCCTGTGCTTGGCCTTCCTATGTTAAACATAATAAACGGCTCCCTATCCACCGGATGTGTACCAAACTCACTAAAAGTGACAGTAATAGAGCCTCTCTTGAAAAAGCCAAACCTTGACACGGAAAAACAATATATACAGTACCTACACATACACAAGAAGCAGGCTTCCTTATTCTTCCTAGAATTTCTAAGCTAACAGCTGGAGGCAGATCTTTCTCCTACAGAGCAACGTTTTTATGGAATGGTCTGCCTATCCATGTGAGAGACGCAGACTCGATCTCAACCTTTAACTCTTTACTTAAGACTCTTCTCTTCAGTAGGTCTATGATTGAGTGTAGTCTGACCCAGGAGTGTGAAGGTGAACAGAAAGGCACTGGAGCAATGAACAGCCCTTGCTGTCTCTGCCTGGCCGGTTCCCCTCTTTCCAATGGGATTCTCTGCTCTGACCCTATTATGAGGGCTGAGTCACTGGCTTGCTTGCGCTCTTCCATCCTTCCTGTCCTCGGGCTTGTGCGGTGGGGAAGATCTTCGTGGGCTTTAATCATCCTTATCTCAGGGTAGTAAGTTAGTGGTCTGTGATATCCCTTTAGTGGGGTGGGGCTGTGCTTTGGCAAAGTGGGTGGGGAAATATCCTGCCTGGTTGGCCCTGTCTGTGGGTAACTTTGGATGGGTCCACGTCTCAGTCTCCAGAATCTATGCTGCAATTGTCTATGTGCCTGCTGTCTCACCCTCTGAATAACCTCTGGCTATGAAAGGTCAACTGACATTTACCCTGAGGTGCTGACTTTTTGCACCCTCTATAACCACTGTGATTATTATCTCACCCTGCTGGTCATCTATGAATGTTTGAACATCTTGAAGAATGATCTATCCTTAATTAATGGCTATGTACTCTTATGATCTCCACCTGGCATCGCCAGAAGAGGACTGGCCAAGCCTCAAAGCCTGGTTCCTCTCTATGTTTCTTCCTAGGTTCCTGCCTTTCTAGGGAGTTTTTCCTCGCTGCCGTGCTTCTACATCTGTATTGCTTGCTGTTTGGGGTTTTAGGCAGGGTTTATTTATGAGGACTTTGTGACAACTGCTGATGTAAAAAGGGCTTTATAAATAAAATTGATTGATTGATTGATTGATTTAAAGGACAGTTCTCCTGCAACAGGGGGATCAAATTAAGATCTTAAATCTGTACTCAGAGTTCAAAGGTTATAAAACAACCCTGGGGTGAATGGATTTTGATCCCATTACTGAGGGTACTGAGAGACAGACAACCTTGAAGACCTTGAAGACTAGTCTTCTGCTATGCAACAAGCCATCACAGTTTCACTGCAGAATTAGACATTTATCCACGTTTCTCCAAAAGTGTTTTAAACACTGGATTGACTCCTCCTGCCCAGCATCGTTCCGTTTCTCCAAATCTTCAATTTCAAAGTGTTTTTAAGGGTTACGTTCTGGGATAGGGCTAAAACATGACGTTTAGGCATTCATTCCAAGTGGTTAATTTAAGGGTTAAGGTTTGGGATCGGGTTTGAACACGAGACCTTTGATCCACAGTCATTATGGTACACAGTCATGATGTAATAGAGCACACTGTTGCCCATAGTGGCCGGTTTTCAAGGCATTTCACGATGTCCAATTTCGATGTCACTCTTGAGCAATCTGCCTGGACATGGACCATGGGTTTAAATACTTCACACATATTTTAAAGTGTATTCTTTAACTGTAAATAGCAGAGAGTATATTAAACTGGAATGGTTCTGGCTGTGCGTATTGGTTTTTGTGTGTTGGGTTATATATTTGTTTTAGTGTGGGTGGTAGAATGGAAAACTTACTGTATGTCAGGGGTATTAAATTATTGAACAAAGTTATCACCATGAGTGTAGTCATTCAGATAGATTTGAGTGTGTACTCTTAATTGTGTGTTTACGTGCCTGTGTGTATACTAATGTAAGGATGTGCATTAGGTGTGTACCAGCAGCTGTTGAATTATTGAACAAACCATCATCACTTTGGCAGATTGTGGTATTTGCAGTTCGTGTTCATGTTCTTGTTACTTACAACCTCATGCTAATCGCTTTAGCCTACGTTAGCTCAACTGTCCCGCAGGGGACCCACCAATCCTGAAGACACACACACACACAAACTCACGCGCATACACACATGAGCACACACATGTCCCATGTCCCCACGTCCTGCAACACTTCTGATCTTTGTATCCCAGGGGGGTGGAGAGACACAGTAGGATAAATGAACTTGCCACCATTTCACTGTCTGCCCTTTTTTTTGCCCTGAGTGATGGATGAACTAACCATGTATCCTGTGTACACGCGCGCGCACGCACACACACACGCACGCACACACACACACACGCACACACACACGCACGCACACACACACGCACGCACACACGCACGCACGCACACACGCACACACACGCACACACGCACACACACACGCACGCACGCACACACACACACACACACACACACACACACACACACACACACACACGCACACGCACACACGCACACGCACGCACGCACACGCACGCACGCGCACGCACGCACACGCACGCACGCGCACACGCACACACGCACACACACACACACACACACACACACACACACACACACACACACACACACACACACACACACACACACACACACACACACAGCTTTGGGGCACTAAAAGAACCACGAGGGAGTGTTTTTCAGCGGTGGCCTACGCATGTCAGAATATGTGCTTACACCATGGCAACATGCGCTGGCTCAACAGTATTACAGAGCACGGCTGTCCTTTAATGTCTCTGAAGACTAGAGATTAAACAACAGTTTCACACACACACACACACACACCCACACACAGAGGAGGTGGCTGTTCGGTTGAGGTGGTACTATTAATTGTAATGTACAGATGTAGCATCTTAATTTGATCAGCCTGTTGCAGGAAAAGTCATAGTTGTGATGTATTTGAGGTTCAAAAAAGGCTTCTGAGGTTTGTAATTTCCACTTTGAAAATGTCTAACTTGATTTTTCCTCAGGAACAATGTAACAACCACTATTAAAAATGTCCATTAAATATAATCCATATAATAATTCACATTTCCTGTTGCTGCAGGATAATTTCCCTGCTGTAGCAAACTGGCTCAAATTAAGGTGAGACATCTGTTTTTACGTATGCATGTGTGTGTGTGTAATGTCTAAACATACGTTTGATTATGTTTACGTAACCAAGGGTGTGAGAGTGCCTCTCCTCTCACACAGAGGTGGTGGAGAACTGCTGAGGCAATGGAGGGTAAATGCAGCTCTCAGGAGAGATATGTGAGAGAAGTGTGTGTGTGTGTGTGTGTACCACATGTTTACACAACCTGGGGTGTGAGAGGGTATTTCCTGTTACTCAGACATAGGAGAGAACAGCTGAGCGTAAATCCTCTATGGTTGGATGTGCGGTATCTGGGATACGTGTCTGGCCTTTCCCTCTGTGTCGGAAACCTTTTACTCCAGGTTTAGAGTCACCTCTGACCCATCTTTACCACACTGAGGTCCACATCCCTTGACTCCTAGGAACCTGACAGGCATTACACAACACAACAGAATAACAAAAACATGATCTCTCTCTGATGAACTGACCCTGAACACAGGGGCGCCCCAGGGGTGTGTCCTTTCACAGTTGTTGTTCTCTATCTACACTAACAAACTGAAAATCCGAGGAAACAATGTGAGGCTTTTCAAGTATGTGGATGACATGGCTCTGGTAGGACTCTTTTTAAAGATGCTACGTCAGATGGGGACAGCTATTTTAAATAGACCAACAACCTTCAAGAATGGTGTTGGTCAAGTGTGACTGTGTGACTGTTTCCACATCAATGTGGAAAAGACAAAGGTGCTGATCTTCAATGGCAACAACTTACCAATGTCCCAACCAGTCTCTCTGAATGACCAGCCAGTGGAGGTGGTTGAATGTTTTAAATACCTAGGCACACAAATTGATAATGAGCTGAGTTTTACAGATAATTCAGACTGTATTTTTTAAAAGCAAGCCAACGCCTGTTCTTAATCAGGAAATGAAAGGGGTTTGGGGTCAGCCAGGATCTTCTGGAGAGGGTGTACAGCAGCTTGGTGGAGAGCATCCTCACGTTCAATATGACAGTCTGCTATGGTAATCTGAGTGTGAGGAGAAAAAGCAAACTGACCAAAATAGTAAACACAGCCAGCAAAATAATTGGCTGACCACAGGCACAGTTGAGCATTCTGTTCCACAAGGCAACCAAAAAGAATGTCCTAGAAAAGAAGGCAGTAAATAAAAGGTCATAGGAAACAAGGTACTAAAGAAAAGAAGGAAAAACGAAAAGAAGGTCCTAGAAAAGAAGATACTAAAGAAAAGAAGGTCCTAGAAAAGAAGATACTAAAGAAAAGAAGGTCCTAGAAAAGAAGGCACTAAAGAAAAGAAGGTACTAAAGAAAATAAGGTACTAAAGAAAATAAGGTACTAAAGAAAAGAAGGTACTAAAGAAAAGTAGGTACTAAAGAAAAGAAGGTACTCGAAAAGCCAGGAGATGGGAAAGCAGGATCTTTTAAAGCAAGATTCTTATAAAGAGTAGAGGTGAGAAAACGGGTGAATGTGTGAATGGGTGGAGCACGATACACCTTTTTAATGTCAAGTCAAAAAGAAACACATTACACACACACTACTGTGTGACTGTTCTTTTGTGGCACTGGTGTTTTCAAGGTGGAAGCCGGTCTGTAAGTGTTGGGAAGGGGTGTGGTAACCTGTCACCTAAAACCACTTAAAACCACTTAAATCACAAAGAGACAGGCACTCTTTTAACCCAATACTGATCTGTCAATCTCTCTGCTTTTTGTTTTTATTTTCATTTCTTCCCTTCTGTTCCTTTATTTCTATACATCTGCTACTGACCTCCTGCATCGTTTATCTCTCTCGTTCCTTCTCTCTTTCCATCTCTCTCCTTCCTTCTCTCTTTCCATCTCTCTCCTTCCTTCTCTCTTTCCATCTCTCTCCTTCCTTCTCTCTTTCCATCTCTCTCCTTCCTTCTCTCTTTCCATCTCTCTCCTTCCTTCTCTCTTTCCATCTCTCTCTTTCTTCAACTAGGGTATCCTCTCATGTGAAGGATCCTTTGTCTCCAGATTAAGAGGTTTGGCTGGGTGATCCCTAATCATCTCTTTACTTTTTGTTATTTATCTTCAGGAGAGGGGGAGAGATGAGAGGTGTCCTTCGATTTTAATCTGGAGATCATTTTCCATAGGGGGCCCCAATCTGCGCCGTTCTAGTGTTACGTTCCCATAACTCAAACTCAAAATGTCATCGCTCACAGAAAAGGGAACTAACAAAGGAAATCACTTTGACAAACAAAACAAATCAGATAAGTGTTTCAAAGGGGGTTCTGAAAGGCAGAAAGTGTGTGTTTTATGTGTGTGTGCATTTCCTATTTAGGTAAGCAGGGGGGCACGGCAGAGTAATTAGAGGAATAGAGAGCGAGACAGAGAGAGAGAGAGCGAGAGAGCGAGAGAGAGAGAGAGAGAGAGAGAGAGAGAGAGAGAGAGAGAGAGAGAGAGAGAGAGAGAGAGAGAGAGAGAGAGAGAGAGAGAGAGAGAGAGAGAGAGAGAGAGAGAGAGAGAGAGGAGAGAGAGAGAGAGCGAGAGGGAGCCTGACAACTTAAATTGGGAGAGATTATAGTATAGTCAAGATTTATTTTAAAGCCTTTGATCATTGGAAAAATAAAAAGTTGAAAGTAAATGCCTTTGAAATGGAAAAAAGAGGAACAGAATGGCCTCAAACTGTATCAATGCCATGTATTCACCTTGACTTTACGCTTGGTGAACTAAACCTCACGGTTCCCTGAAAGAAAGTGTATGTCTATAGCTGTGCTATCACACATCACACTCCTGGTTGCTTTGGTAACCATACCTTGAACCTTGCAACATGTGTTGCATGACACTGTGGCACTAATGTTTATCCTTGATGTCAGACACATGCCATATCAAAGGTTGACAGGGTGTCAACAGTACAACAGTGGAGGCTGCTGAGGGGAGGATGGCTCATAATAATGGCCAGAATGGAGTGAATGGAATGGTACTGTATATAAACACATGGTTTTCATCTGTTTGATACCATTCCATTACACTCAATTGTAGACATTATTATGATCCGTCCTCTCTTCACCAGCCTCCACTGCTGTACGATATTGTTCACAGCCCTTCCTTACAAAGATGTACATCAATAGAGTGTTGAGCTGAGCTGTGCTGTATGTAGCAGGTGGAATAGCAGAGACAATACGGGTTTGAAAGTATTATATTATATTATAGAAGTCATTCTGCTGCACAGCTTTCTATGACCTCATATCTACCACTCAATATTGAACCCACCTATCTCATCTCTTATCTGCCACACCCCCACATATCTCCACCCAACTCCCATCCTCCCACCTGCCCAGTCCTAATCCCATCACATCTCCCCTCCACCTCCCAAGTCCACCCAACTCCCATCCTCCCGCCTGCCCAGTCCTAATCCCATCACATCTCCCCTCCACCTCCCAAATCCACCCAACTCCCATCCTCCCGCCTGCCCAGTCCTAATCCCATCACATCTCCCCTCCACCTCCCAAATCCACCCAACTCCCATCCTCCCGCCTGCCCAGTCCTAATCCCATCACATCTCCCCTCCACCTCCCAAATCCACCCAACTCCCATCCTCCCGCCTGCCCAGTCCTAATCCCATCACATCTTCCCTCCACCTCCCAAATCCACCCAACTCCCATCCTCCCGCCTGCCCAGTCCTAATCCCATCACATCTCCCCTCCACCTCCCAAATCCACCCAACTCCCATCCTCCCGCCTGCCCAGTCCTAATCCCATCACATCTTCCCTCCACCTCCCAAATCCACCCAACTCCCATCCTCCCGCCTGCCCAGTCCTAATCCCATCACATCTCCCCTCCACCTCCCAAATCCACCCAACTCCCATCCTCCCGCCTGCCCAGTCTAATCCCATCACATCTTCCCTCCACCTCCCAAATCCACCCAACTCCCATCCTCCCACCTGCCCAGTCCTAATCCCATCACATCTCCCCTCCACCTCCCAAGTCCACCCAACTCCCATCCTCCCGCCTGCCCAGTCCTAATCCCATCACATCTCCCCTCCACCTCCCAAATCCACCCAACTCCCATCCTCCCGCCTGCCCAGTCCTAATCCCATCACATCTCCCCTCCACCTCCCAAATCCACCCAACTCCCATCCTCCCGCCTGCCCAGTCCTAATCCCATCACATCTTCCCTCCACCTCCCAAATCCACCCAACTCCCATCCTCCCGCCTGCCCAGTCCTAATCCCATCACATCTTCCCTCCACCTCCCAAATCCACCCAACTCCCATCCTCCCGCCTGCCCAGTCCTAATCCCATCACATCTCCCCTCCACCTCCCAAATCCACCCAACTCCCATCCTCCCGCCTGCCCAGTCCTAATCCCATCACATCTTCCCTCCACCTCCCAAGTCCACCCAACTCCCATCCTCCCGCCTGACAAGTCCTAATCCCATCACACCCCAAAAAACTAAAATGTCTAATCACCCACTCCACCACTCCTCACCCCTTAAATATGTAATATATTCCATACACATGGGACTAAATACTACACTTTTGACTACTTCAATACACATATAAGTGAATTTGTCCCAATACTTCTGATCCCCTAAAATGTGGAGACTATGTCAAAAAAAGTGCTGTCATATGTAAACGTTAACCCGATATGGATGAAAATACCCTCAAAATAAAGCACATTTAACCTCAGTCATTGCATCATTTAAAATCCAACGTGCTGGAGTACAGAGCCAAAATAACAAAAAATGTATCACTGTCCCAATACTTTATTTATTATTATTATTATTATTATTATTATTATTTTTCACCTTTATTTAACCAGGTAGGCCAGTTGAGAACAAGTTCTCATTAACAACTGCGACCTGGCCAAGATAAAGTAAAGCAGTGCGACAAAAACAACAACACAGAGTTACACAAAAACAAACCCACAGTCAATAACACAATAGAAAAGTCTATGTACAGTGTGTGCAAATGTAGAAGATTAGGGAGGTAGGCAATAAATAGGCCATAGAGGCGAAATATTTACAATTTAGCATTAACACTGGAGTGATAGATGTGCAGATGATGATGTGCAAGTAGAGATACTGGGGTGCACAAGAGCAAGAAGATAAATAACAATATGGGGATGAGGTAGTTGGGTGTGCTTTTTACAGATTGGCTGTGTACAGGTACAGTGATTGGTAAGCTGCTCTGACAGCTGATGCTTAAAGTTAGAGAGGGAGAAATAAGTCTCTAGCGTCAGTGATTTTTGCAATTCGTTCCAGTCATTGGCAGCAGAGAACTGGAAGGAAAGGCGTCCAAAGTAAGTGTTGGCTTTGAGGATGACCAGTGAAATATACCTGCTGAAGCTCGTGCTACGGGTGGGTGTTGCTATGCTGACCAGTGAGCTGAGATAAGGCGGGGCTTTACCTAGCAGAGACTTGTAGATGACCTGGAGCCAGTGGGTTTGGCGACGATTATGAAGCGAGGGCCAGCCAACGAGAGCATACAGGTCGCAGTGGTAGGTGGTATATGGGGCTTTGGTGACAAAACGGATGGCACTGTGATAGGCTACATCCAGTTTGCTGAGGAGAGTGTTGGAGGCTATTTTGTAAATGACATCGCCGAAGTCAAGGATCGGTAGGATTGTCAGTTTTATGAGGGTACGTTTGGCAGCATGAGTGAAGGAGGCTTTGTTGTGAAATAGGAAGCCGATTCTAGATTTAATTTTGGATTGGAGATGCTTAATGTGAGTCAGGAAGGAGAGTTTACAGTCTAACCAGACACCTAGGCATTTGTAGTTGTCCACATATTCTAAGTCAGAACCGTCCAGAGTAGTGAGGCGGGCGGGTCCGGGCAGAAATCGGTTGAAGAGCATGCATTTAGTTTTACTAGCATTTACATTTAACATTTACATTTAAGTCATTTAGCAGACGCTCTTATCCAGAGCGACTTACAAATTGGTGCATACACCTTATGACATCCAGTGGAACAGCCACTTTACAATAGTGCATCTAAATCTTTTTAGGGGGGTGAGAAGGATTACTTACCCTATCCTAGGTATTCCTTGAAGAGGTGGGGTTTCAGGTGTCTCCGGAAGGTGGTGATTGACTCCGCTGTCCTGGCGTCGTGAGGGAGTTTGTTCCACCATTGGGGGCCAGAGCAGCGAACAGTTTTGACTGGGCTGAGCGGGAACTGTACTTCCTCAGTGGTAGGGAGGCGAGCAGGCCAGAGGTGGATGAACGCAGTGCCCTTGTTTGGGTGTAGGGCCTGATCAGAGCCTGGAGGTACTGAGGTGCCGTTCCCCTCACAGCTCCGTAGGCAAGCACCATGGTCTTGTAGCGGATGCGAGCTTCAACTGGAAGCCAGTGGAGAGAGCGGAGGAGCGGGGTGACGTGAGAGAACTTGGGAAGGTTGAACACCAGACGGGCTGCGGCGTTCTGGATGAGTTGTAGGGGTTTAATGGCACAGGCAGGGAGCCCAGCCAACAGCGAGTTGCAGTAATCAAGACGGGAGATGACAAGTGCCTGGATTAGGACCTGCGCCGCTTCCTGTGTGAGGCAGGGTCGTACTCTGCGGATGTTGTAGAGCATGAACCTACAGGAACGGGACACCGCCTTGATGTTAGTTGAGAACGACAGGGTGTTGTCCAGGATCACGCCAAGGTTCTTAGCGCTCTGGGAGGAGGACACAATGGAGTTGTCAACCGTGATGGCGAGATCATGGAACGGGCAGTCCTTCCCCGGGAGGAAGAGGAGCTCCGTCTTGCTGAGGTTCAGCTTGAGGTGGTGATCCATCATCCACACTGATATGTCTGCCAGACATGCAGAGATGCGATTCGCCACCTGGTCATCAGAAGGGGGAAAGGAGAAGATTAATTGTGTGTCGTCTGCATAGCAATGATAGGAGAGACCATGTGAGGTTATGACAGAGCCAAGTGACTTGGTGTATAGCGAGAATAAGAGAGGGCCTAGAACAGAGCCCTGGGGACACCAGTGGTGAGAGCGCGTGGTGAGGAGACAGATTCTCGCCACGCCACCTGGTAGGAGCGACCTGTCAGGTAGGACGCAATCCAAGCGTGGGCCGCGCCGGAGATGCCCAACTCGGAGAGGGTGGAGAGGAGGATCTGATGGTTCACAGTATCGAAGGCAGCCGATAGGTCTAGAAGGATGAGAGCAGAGGAGAGAGAGTTAGCTTTAGCAGTGCGGAGCGCCTCCGTGATACAGAGAAGAGCAGTCTCAGTTGAATGACTAGTCTTGAAACCTGACTGATTTGGATCAAGAAGGTCATTCTGAGAGAGATAGCGGTAGAGCTGGCCAAGGACGGCACGCTCAAGAGTTTTGGAGAGAAAAGAGAGAAGGGATACTGGTCTGTAGTTGTTGACATCGGAGGGATCGAGTGTAGGTTTTTTCAGAAGGGGTGCAACTCTCGCTCTCTTGAAGACGGAAGGGACGTAGCCAGCGGTCAGGGATGAGTTTAAAAGCAGTTGGAGGCCACGTAAGGATTGTTGTACGGCATTGAAGCTCGTTTGGAGGTTTGTTAACACAGTGTCCAAAGAAGAGCCAGATGTATACAGAATGGTGTCGTCTGCGTAGAGGTGGATCAGAGAATCACCAGCAGCAAGAGTGACATCATTGATATACACAGATAAAAGAGTCGGCCCGAGAATTGAACCCTGTGGCACCCCTATAGAGACTGCCAGAGATCCGGACAACAGACCCTCCGATTTGACACACTGAACTCTATCTGAGAAGTAGTTGGTGAACCAGGCGAGGCAGTCATTAGAGAGACCAAGGCTGTTGAGTCTGCCGATAAGAATGCAATGATTGACAGAGTCGAAAGCCTTGAACAGGTCAATGAAGACGGCTGCACAGTACTGTCTTTCGTCGATGGCGGTTATGATATCATTTAGGACCTTGAGTGTGGCTGAGGTGCACCCATGACCTGTTCGGAGACCAGATTGCATAGTGGAGAAGGTACGGTGGGATTCGATATGGTTGGTGATCTGTTTTTTAACTTGGCTTTTGAACATTTTATAAAGGCAGGGCAGGATGGATATAGGTCTATAACAGTTTGGGTCTAGAGTGTCTCCCCTTTTGAAGAGGGGGATGACCGCGACAGCTTTTCAATCTTTGGGGATCTCAGGATGAAAGGATGAACAGGCTCGTAATAGGGGCTGCAACAATTTTGGCAAATAATTTTAGAAAGAGAGGGTCCAGATTGTCTAGCCCAGCTGATTTGTAGGGATCCAGATTTTGGAGCTCTTTCAGAACATCAGCTATCTGGATTTGGGTGAAGGAGAAGCGGGGGGGATTGGGCAAGTTTTGGAGCTCACTGTATATTCCATATTTAACAGTTGTTAAAGTACTTTCTGAATTTCACCAGGTTCATATGTTAATATGGCATGTTGATTTGTTATTTTGCATGCCTGCATCCTGGGAGTAGGGGAGAGTGTACTTACGATTTTCCCTGCGTGCTCGAGCATAAATCATTTTGATCCACTATGAGAGGTAAGCACACTTTTTTCTGTAGTCTTCAGAAAAGGTTTGATTCTTTTAAGCACAAAGTCATACACACAGTGTTTTGTTCATGAATAATGATGTATATTTAGAGGTTACGCATAAGTGGATGGTATTGTTAAGATGCACTTGTAACTGTAATTTTAAGGATGATATTAACATTCTGAATTCAACATTTGGTTAATAGCTAGCTAAGGTATTAGCAAGCTATTGTATGAACGATGGCTAGCTCCTCGAATGATCCCAGTTGCCCTTGTATTGTGCATCTGTTGTAGAAAGAGGCGACGATTCTCAGAACATATGTGCTCTACAAATGCTTTATTTTCTTTTGGGTGCAGGTATGTGGTTTTATCTATGTAAAATATATGTTATGTGTTGATGCATAATAAGGAGAGGCTGTACTCATTGTTGTATTCTAAAATCATTTTGATGCACTATGAGAGAAAGAGGCAACGCTTCGCAGGACATATGTGTCCTACAAATGTGGAATTTCCTGTTGGATGCAGGAAGCAGAGAGTGAATTCTGATTCAATTAAACAACCTGATCTCCAAAGTCCACGTCTATAGTCTCAATCAACCACACACAACGCAGAGCTAAAGCGGTGCAGCACAGCACTGGTTACACAGACACAAGGGTGGCCATGCATAGGTTGAATGTCTCTTCTCTCTACCCGCTCACAGTATTTAGGATGATTGGTCTCTGTTGTAATTCTTGGGCATTGGGGAAATGGGCTTATTTGTACATATCTTACCCTTATAAAATGATGCAGATGCCACTCGCTACTTCTTGTTGGGTAGGTTTTCTTTTTTATCAAAGTCATGATGACTCAAAGGCACACATGCATGCCCATACACACGCAAACACACACACACACACACACACACACACACACACACACACACACACACACACACACACACACACACACACACACACACACACACACACACACACACACACACACACACACACACACACACACACACACACACACACACACACACACACACACACACACAGTGGAGGTACTATTAATCTCATTGTCCTATACCATGCCAGTATTGACAACAACCCATTAGAGAGAGAACTGAATAAGTGTAATGTTGACATATAAATGTAGGCAACTGCAAAACCTTCTTCCCACTAAGTGCCTTCAGTCATCATCACAGCAGTCATCATCACAGCAGTCATCTTCACAGCAGTCATCATCACAGCAGTCATCATCACAGCAGTCAGCTTCAAAGCAGTCATCTTCACAGCAGTCTTAAAGTCACAGCAGTCATCATCACTGCAGTCATCATCACAGCAGTCATCACAGCAGTCATCTTCATAGCAATCATCACAGCAGTCATCATCACAGCAGTCATCACAACAGTCATCACAGCAGTCATCTTCACAGCAGTCATCTTCACAGTCATCTCATCACAGCAGTCATCATCAGCAGTCATCTTCAAGTCACACAGCAGTCATCATCACAGCAGTCATCATCACATCTTCACAGCATCTTCACAGTCATCACAGCAGTCATCTTCATAGCAGTCATCATCTCATCACAGCAGTCATCATCACAGCAGTCATCATCACAGCAGTCATCTTCACAGTCTTCACAGTCATCTTCACAGCAGTCATCATCACAGCAGTCATCACAGCAGTCATCATCATCAGCAGTCATCATCACAGCAGTCATCATCACAGCAGTCATCACAGCAGTCATCACAGCAGTCATCTTCACAGCAGTCATTTTCATCATCATCACAGCAATCATCACAGCAGTCACCACAGCAGTCATCACAGCAGTCATCTTCACAGCAGTCATCTTCACAGCAGTCATCATCACAGCAGTCATCACAGCAGTCATCTTCATAGCAATCATCACAGCAGTCATCATCACAGCAGTCATCACAACAGTCATCACAGCAGTCATCTTCACAGCAGTCATCTTCACAGCAGTCTTAAAGTCACAGCAGTCATCATCACAGCAGTCATCATCACAGCAGTCATCTTCACAGCAGTCATCTTCACAGCAGTCATCATCACAGCAGTCATCACAGCAGTCATCTTCATAGCAATCATCACAGCAGTCATCATCACAGCAGTCATCACATCATCACAGCAGTCATCTTCACAGCAGTCATCTTCACAGCAGTCTTAAAGTCACAGCAGTCATCATCACAGCAGTCATCTTCACAGCAGTCATCTTCACAGCAGTCATCATCACAGCAGTCATCTTCACAGTAGTCATCTTCACAGCAGTCATCTTCACAGCAGTCATCATCACAGCAGTCATCACAGCAGTCATCATCACAGCAGTCATCATCACAGCAGTCATCATCACAGCAGTCATCACAGCAGTCATCTTCACAGCAGTCATCTTCACAGCAATCATCACAGCAGTCATCATCACAGCAATCATCACAGCAGTCATCATCACAGCAGTCACCACAGCAGTCATCACAGCAGTCATCTTCACAGCAGTCATCATCACAGCAGTCATCTTCACAGCAGTCATCTTCACAGCAATCATCACAGCAGTCATCATCACAGCAATCATCATCACAGCAGTCACCACAGCAGTCATCACAGCAGTCATCTTCACAGCAGTCATCTTCACAGCAGTCTTAAAGTCACAGTTTAAAGCACTGCCTTCTGCCTTTAATCAACATCTGATGTTTCTCATGTAATATTTTGACACAATCATCATATCTCAAAAATGAAATTACATTTAACACAACCATAATTAGTTGTGGTCCTAATGAATTATGATAATCTACATTTCAGCAGGGATTACATATTGATCAGACAATCAAGACCCGGGAGCTTCGTTGTAACCTTAAGTGCTCTTGAACAACAGAAAACATGTTGTGTTGGAAGGTCTGCATGTCTGCAGAACATTAGCAACATTAGTGTGTGTATATATCTATGTGTGTGTGTATGTGTATATTCGTGTGTGCAAGTGTCTGCGTGCTTGTGTGTTTATGTTTGTGTGGCTGTAGCTTCCCATTAGCCTAGCTATACCATAACAATCCATAGCCCACCCCACAGGAGACCCTTGCTGCCTTCCAGTGTAGAATAACTTAAACACATTGACAGCAGGGCATGGTTCATGCTAACTGGAAGGGTTATGGCCAGTAACAGGAGCAACCGAACCAGTAGGAGGAGCCTGAGGAGGGCTCTCTGCACCAGCAGCTCTGAGCTTGTACCCAAACATTCATTATCCCAACGTTACTGCTCACTTCATATAGAAGACCTCATAACATATTCATGAGCAAGAGTGTTGAGTTTAATGTGCACTGTGTGTGTGATGCTCCTCTGCATGGGGTTTAATTGATCATGGGGGCACTATGCTAGTTTATGATCATGCTCCCTCTGCATGTAGCCTGATTTAATAATCATGCTACCTCTGCAGAGTCATGCTGTTTAATTGATCATGCCCCTCTGCATGTAGCACTATGCTCTCAGTTTAATTGATCATGCTCCCTGCATGCATGCTCTCAGTTTAATTGATCATTATGCACTATGCTCAGTTTAATCAGATCATGCTTCCTCTGCATGTAGCACTATGCTCTCAGTTTAATTGATCATGCTCCCTCTGCATGTAGCACTATGCACTATGCTCAGTTTAATTGATCATGCTCCCTCTGCCTCTCAGTTTAATAGATCATGCTATGCACTATGCTCAGTTTAATTGATCATGCTCCCTCTGCCTGCTCTCAGTTTAATTGATCACTATGCTCTCTCAGTTTAATTGATCATGCTCCCTCTGCTGCCTGTCTCAGTTTAATTGATCATGCTATGCACTATGCTCTCAGTTTAATTGATCATGCTCCCTCTGCATGTAGCACTATGCTCTCAGTTTAATTGATCATGCTCCCTCTGCCTGTAGCACTATGCTCTCAGTTTAATTGATCATGCTCCCTCTGCATGTAGCACTATGCTCTCAGTTTAATTGATCATGCTCCCTCAGCATGTAGCACTATGCTCTCAGTTTAATTGATCATGCTCCCTCT
>NC_068454.1:17109145-17169145 GCF_023373465.1 Oncorhynchus keta
GGGGCAAAGGTTCACCTTACAACAGGACAACAAGCCTAAGCACACAGCCAAGTAAATGCAGGAGTGGCTTAGGGACAAGTCTCTGAATGTACTTGAGTGGCCCAGCCAGAGCCTGGACTTGAACCCGATCAAACATCTCTGGAGAGACCTGAAAATAGCTATGCAGCAACGCTCCCCATCCAACCTGACAGAGCTTGAGAGGATATGCAGAGAAGAATGGGAGTCAGTCCCCAAATACTGGTGTGTCAAGCTTGTAGTATCATACCCAATAAGACTGTAATCGCTGCCAAACTGCTTTAACAAAGTACTGTGTAAGGGATCTGAATACTTATTAAAAAGTGATTTTTCAATTTTTTTCCCATTTACTTTAAATCTGTTTTTGCTTTGTCATTATGGTGTAATGTGTGTAGATTGATGAGGGGAAAAACAATTGAATCCATTTTAGAATAAGGCTGTAATGTAACAAAATGTGGAAAAACTAAAGGGGTCTGAATACTTTCTGAATGCAGAGTACTTCCATTATTTGTTTCAACTGGTATGGGGGGACCTTCGGACAAGTCTTGAGAGGTCTGTAAGCTTTCCAGAGAAGAACAACTAACATGTACATGTCCGTGAGAGTCTCACCTCACGGCTTTAAACTTCTTCACAACAGTATCTCGGACCTGCCTGGTGTGTTCCTTGTTCTTCATGATGCTCTGCGCGTTTAACGGACCTCTGAGACTATCACAGTGCAGGTGCATTTATACGGAGACTTGATTACACACAGGTGGATTGTATTTATCATCATTAGTCATTTAGGTCAACATTGGATCATTCAGAGATCCTCACTGAACTTCTGGAGAGAGTTTGCTGCACTGAAAGTAAAGGGGCTGAATAATTTTGCACGCCCAATTTTTCAGTTTTTGATTTGTTAAAAAAGTTTGAAATATCCAATAAATGTCGTTCCACTTCATGATTGTGTCCCACTTGTTGTTGATTCTTCACAAAAAAATACAGTTTTATATCTTTATGTTTGAAGCCTGAAATGTGGCAAAAGGTCGCAAAGTTCAGGGGGGCCGAAAACTTTCGCAAGGCACTGTATATGTTATTGCGGGTGTAGCGAAATACTTGCAATAACGTGAGAAATAACATTGAAAAAATGTCAAATACTGCAAAGTTGCCTCAGAGCCAGAAACAAGAAGGCATTTTACAAGTTCATGACCGTAGTTGAGTGGAGGCTTTAGCTCAAAGGGCTAACAGTTTCTTGAGGCCTGGGTTTAAAACATGGTTGATCAAACAAGTAGAGTAACAGTTTAGGAAGAGAATAGACCAGCACAGATAATGACAGTACAGTCAGCCTTGAGTAACAACGTCGGTGCCCCAAGTCTGGCTCAGTATTATTTAATAGGGATAATCCTCCACTCTATAATGGAATTACCATACATTACTGCAAATCTCTGTAGAGGAGCTTAAACTTGACCTTACCTGTAACTCAGTTATGTGGCGAGAGAGACACAGTGGACTTAACACTATTTACAATGGCATTAGCTGCCTAGTAAGTCAGATTTAGCCCAGCTAACATGCTTCCTTCATCCCCTTACCAACTCGGGCTTATTTAACTATAGCCCTGAGTCCTTTCTACAGCACTGCCTAGCGCTCATCTTGATTGGCGAAGCACCCAAAGACAACTGTGGATTCGTATTTATAGTTTGTCCAGATTGGGCAGATTGGGCTCGTTCCTGTGGAGATGGCTGTGATGAACCTCAGACGACCGCACTCAGCTGGAAACAGGCTGACACAGAATGGCATAATGAGCTAGCCTTCCTCATCTGACCCCCTGAATCAGAGGGAGACAGAGAGAGGGAGAGAGGGAGAGAGACAGAGGTATCTTTATAGACCTTTATGCAGATTTCTGTGGATAATGACCCCATGAATCAGAGAGAGACAGAGAGAGAGGGAGAGAGAGCGAGAGCGAGAGAGAGGGAGAGAGATAGACCTGTATGCAGATTACTGTGGAGAATGGAAAAAGGTCTGTGGGCATAATGAAAAACACAACAGAGGGTAATATAGAGAAGTAGATGCAGCAAGCATTCTCTCTTCTGGTCTGCAGGGTCCTCCTGTAAGTACGCTTTGTCATCAACACAGCCAACATGGTTCCATGTTCACTTCATCACTGCCACATACTTATCCTTTTACCATATACCTTATACTACACCTATATTAATTAACAAAACAAAAGACACGAGACTGGAATATGTTATAAAAATTCATAAAATGTATTTATCATTCAATCAGGATGAGATTTACAACTCTATCTCTCTCCTCAGGGTATCCCCGGACTTATGGGAATGAAAGTAAGTAAAAACTCAGGACTTTTAATAGCTAAATAAATGCTATACTAGTCAGTGATTAAATGTATTTTGAGGCATGTGTATGGTTTATGCCATACAAGGGTAAATGTTGCAGTTTTCCCCTGACACTGTAGGGTTATGGTTTGAACTTCAGTATAGCTGCTCTAATTCTCTTATTGATAACAGGTAGTGTTTGAGTGGTGGGAGGCTATCGAGGGAGGGTTGAGGTCATCTGTGGTAGGTAAGTATGGTAGGGGGTTACGGGTCTCATCTCTAGCCAACTAATGCTGCACGAGTTACGAGGGGATTGGACTTTATCAGGACAGATCAGTGTAAGTCGCTTTGGATAAAAGCGTCTGCTAAATGGCATTTATTATTATTATTATTATTCTAATGAGAGGGAAAGTAAACAGAAATGCTGCCAACCAGAGAGAGAGAGAGAGAGAGAGAGAGAGAGAGAGAGAGAGAGAGAGAGAGAGAGAGAGAGAGAGAGAGAGAGAGAGAGAGAGAGAGAGAGAGAGAGAGAGAGAGAGAAATAGATTTAAAGTCACGCATTGAATATAGGAGAGATTTAGAAATGTGTTTTGTCTTAACTAAAGCAAAGTTCTCTGTTTCACAGTCTCCCCCTGAATAAAATTGTAAAATGTATATCTCAACATCTTTACTTGGAAGAAAACATTGATGTTAATGTTATTCCTTGCTGTCCCCAGTCCACCTGGCCGTGCTGCTGCTCCAGTTTCAACTGTTCTGCCTTGTTATTATTCGACCATGCTGGTCATTTATGAACATTTGAACATCTTGGCCATGTTCTGTTATAATCTCCACCCGGCACAGCCAGAAGAGGACTGGCCACCCCACATAGCCTGGTTCCTCTCTAGGTTTCTTCCTAGGTTTTGGCCTTTCTAGGGACTTTTTCCTAGACACTGTGCTTCTACACCTGCATTGCTTGCTGTTTGGGGTTTTAGGCTGGGTTTCTGTACAGCACTTTGAGATATCAGCTGATGTACGAAGGGCTATATAAATACATTTGATTTGATTTGATTTGATTTGATTCTAAGAGCATTTGTCTATTTCCACTGGAGGTAGTCTTTAAACAGACTCCACTCCTATGAATGTGTTCTTTATCCTGAACTCTCTCCAGGGAATTATAGAAAGCACACTTATCATAACATGGATTTGTCGCCCTAAAACAAATTCTGATTTACCATAATCACCTGGGGTGAAGGTAAAACAATACTCAATATGCCACCTCGCAATAGGAATACCATTACTTTAGTAGTCTAGTCACGGTAGTACACAGCAAACAACAACAACAACAAAAACACAACTTCACCTAAGGGGAATACAAAAACACAACTTAACCTAAGGGGAATACAAAAACACAACTTAACCTAAGGGGAATACAAAAACACAACTTAACCTAAGGGGAATACAAAAACACAACTTAACCTAAGGGGAATACAAAAACACAACTTAACCTAAGGGGAATACAAAAACACAACTTAACCTAAGGGGAATACAAAAACACAACTTAACCTAAGGGGAATACAAAAACACAACTTCACCTAAGGGGAATACAAAAACACAACTTAACCTAAGGGGAATACAAAAACACAACTTAACCTAAGGGGAATACAAAAACACAACTTAACCTAAGGGGAATACAAAAACACAACTTCACCTAAGGGGAATACAAAAACACAACTTAACCTAAGGGGAATACAAAAACAGTGTACATTCTATTCTACAAAGACCCTGTGCATTATCCTGAACCCACCATGAAATATTCAATTTGTTCTTGCTGAGAGGTTGAACTTAATTAAATTACAATGGTCTTTAGTTTGTTTCCAAAAAAATACAACCTACCCACCCCATCCCCTAAACTCAGAATGGATTACAACCTCCATTTCATGAATATGTATGACCCTGGGGAGGGGGTCAGTCCCAGAGATGTATTGGTTTTAATCAATGCTGTGGCAATGATGAATGCAATCAAGACTCATTTGCATATTTAAAGGAAAAGGGAAATTGCTGTTAAAAGGGACAACAACCCAGGAAAAAGCTTGTGCTACTGTTGAGATAGTCTTGTTCACTAGCCGCAAACCCTAGATCTCTAGCACACAAGGCTGTAGGAGCAACAGTCACATATCAACCAAACAGAGAAACCAAATACATGTATAAGGCCATTGGTTTGTATGTGTGACTGTTAAGAGTCTGTCTCTTGTTGTGTAAGTGTGTGATGTGGAAATCATGAGAGCCCCCTATAAAGTATAACGCTCGCACCACTGATGATTATGGTGTTGAGCAGTAACACAGGGAGAAGTAGGCTTCTGGCTTAACAGGATCCAGAGAGGCTCATGGCTGCCAGGGAGGCCAAGATTACACGTTTGGCCAAAGTGATGCCTTTTTCCTCCAACAGTCCAATCTAAACACCTTCTCATTCTCTCTCCTGTTGTCAACCTCTGTTTCTCCTGTATAGTCTGTATCCATCCCTGTTTCTCGCTTATAACCCTCACCATGTCTCTTTCTTTTAACTGTATACTTTCCACTAACCAATTCCACAAGGTACTTCCATCTGATCATCCATCCGTCCCTCCAAGTGTCAGTTGTGGTGCTATGAAAAGGCAGCGACACATAAACAAGAGTCAGTCTCTACCCCTTTGACCCCCACCATCCAACCCTCCATCTGTGTGCCGCTAACCTAATTCACTTTGACCTTTAAGAGGCCATGACACTATGAACCCACAACCCAAGGGCCACTGCTCCTCTGCTGCGGTTGTTTTTAACCAACAAGGTCACAAAGTCTTCTGTTTCAAGCAGAAGCCATGCAGCATAAAATAACATTCTGAGGCAAAAGCAGAAAAACAAGGCAACAGAGAATTACTGCATGCAGTCAATTTCAGTTGTGCCTGTGGCTACACTCCTATACTTAGTGAATCATTTTGTGTCATATTCTTTTACTGCTTGAATTGTAGAACCATATGTGTCAAGACGCACAGTTAGAGGCAGATATAGTGTCCAATCAGAGTCCAAAACCTCTCAGCAACAATGAGGTGTCCTGTTTTACAATGTTTTTGTGTCTGTGTGTGCGTCTGATTTACGTTGTCTGGCATATGGCGGGGGAGTGGTGGGAAGACTCAAAATATATATCCTTCATCTTTCTCTTAGAGCTGCCAGCAGACGGAGGTGAACGAATCTCTCAAAAGATGTTGGCCTTGCCTTTCTGGAGCCGCCTCTTCGTCCTTGTCCTTTACTTATCTGGTTCCTTAACCTCACTTCCTGTCTCCTTCCGTCCTGCTTTTAGGCCTCTGTCTCCTAGTCACGTCCCTTTTCTGTCTTCTTTTCTAGTATTTCTCTGTCTTTCTCTCCTACCGTTCTGTCTCTCTCTTCTTCTGTATTGCCTTTCTGTGTCCCCTCCTTTTCTGTCTTCTTTTCTAGTATTTCTCTGTCTTTCTCTCCTACCGTTCTGTCTCTCTCTTCTTCTGTATTGCCTTTCTGTGTCCCCTCCTTTTCTGTCTCCTTGTCCACCACCTCTTTGGATTTCATGTATCAGACCCTGCACCTTGTCCCCTACTCTGTCGCCGTTCTCCCTGTGTCACTCTCCAATATTACCATGTGAGCGCGTACCTCCCATTCTCTAGAACAGGTATTCCCAAACTGAATACCCCAGGGGTACATGCAATGCTGTCGAGGGTACGACAAATAGAAATGTGATTAACATTTAAATAAATAATAATTCTTCACATTTTCAAATACTCCATTTATATTTTCCAACTGGGCTTTTTTCTCGCTTGAGTAGCTTCATTTCACTGCCAAAAATAAAATGAAACCATCTAGTGTTCAGCGAAATGGCAACACAATGTCAAGTACAGGTAGCCTAGTCAAATAACTAACATCCAATCACATTAACCGTTACTCTCTCACGGGAATTCCACCAACGGTCCATATGTAGCCTAACGTAGCTGCTGCTCATGTTGGTATCTGTACAGATGGCGCAAAAGCCATGACAGAAAGACATAGTGGAAGCAGTTGCTCCCGATGCTATTTGGGTCCACTGCAGCATCCACCGAGAGGCTCTTACTGCCAAGGTAATGCCTGACAGCTTGAAAGACGTTTTGGACACTACAGTGAAAATGGTTAACTTTGTTGAAACAAAGCCCCTGAAATCTTGTGCATTTTCTGCACTATGCAATGATATGGGCAGCGACCATGTAATGCTTTTACAACATACAGAAGTGTGCTGGTTATCAAGGGGCAAAGTATTGACATGTTTTTTTAAATTGTGAGACGAGCTTATAGTTTTTTTTACTGACCATAATTTTCACTTGTCTGACTGCTTGCATGATGACGAGTTTCTCACACGACTGGCCTGTCTGGGTGATGTTTTCTCCTCACCTGAATGATCAGAATCTAGGATTACAGGGACTATCCACAACTATATTTAATGTGCGGGACAAAAGAGCACTTCTCTGTCTGCATTAACAAGGACAACTCACAGGTCTTTCCGTCATTGTATGATTTTTTTGTGTGCAAATGAACTCAAGCTTACGGACAATGTCAAATGTGATATAGTGAAGCACCTGAGTGAGTTCGGGGCGCAATTACACAGGTACTTTCCCGAAACAGATGACACAAACAACTGGATTCGTTATCCCTTTCATGCCCTGCCTCCAGTCCACTTATCGATATCTGAACAAGAGAGCCTCATTGAAATTGCAACAAGCGGTTCTGTGAAAATGTAACTTAATCAGAAGCAACTGCCAGATTTATGGATAGGGCTGCGCTTAGAGTATTCTGCCTTGGCAAATTACGCTGTTAAGACACTGTTGCCCTTTGCAACCACGTACCTATGTGAGAGAGGATTCTTGCCCCTCACTAGCATGAAAAAGAAATATAGGCACAGACTGCATGTGGAAAATGATTAAAGACTGAGACTCTCCAATACAACCCAACATTTCAGAGTTATGAGCATCTTTTCAAGCACATCCTTCTCATTAACCGATGGTGAGTTATTCACAATTTTCAATTAACAAATAAGGTTTTATATGTAAAAAAATGATTGATTATTATTATAGTATTATTTGTGCCCTTGTCCTTTAAGAGCTCTTTGTCACTTCCCTCGAGCCGGGTTGTGACAAAAACTCACAGTCATTCTTATGTTAAATAAATGTATTGTATAATGTGTGTGTGGCAGGCTTACAATGATGCCAAAAACATTTGAGAGTGCACCAACCCGGGTGCTAGAGGGGGTACGCAGCTGGAGGTTAAATGTTTGGGGGGTACAGGACTATATTTATATATACCATATAACATACCACATGTTTATGTGGATCGCAATAGACACACTGACATACAGTACCATTCAAAAGTTTGGACATACCTCGTCATTCAAGGGTTTTTCTTCATTTTTTACTATTTTCTACATTGTGAAGACATGAAATTACACATATGGAATCATGTGGTAACCAAAAAAGTGTTAAACAAATAAAAATATATTTTCTATCTTAGATTCTTCAAAGTAGCCATCTTTTGCCTTGAGATGTGTCTGTGAATTGAACTCCTCGAAGCATTTATTTGGGCTGCAATTTCTGGGGCTGGTAACTCTAATGAACTTGTCCTCTGCAGCAGAGGTCTTCCTTTCCTGTGGCGGTCCTCATGAAAGCCAGTTTCATTGTAGCGCTTGATGGTTTTTGTGACTGTACTTGAAGAAACTTTCAAAGTTCTTGACATTTTTCGTATTGACTGACCTCCGAGTCTTAAATATAATGATGGACTGTCATTTCTCTTTGCTTATTTGAGCTGTTCTTGCCATAATATGGACTTGGTCTTTTACAAATAAGGCTATCTTCGTTATACCACCCCTACCTTGACACAACACAACTAATTAACGCATTAAGAAGGAAAGAAATTGCACAAATTAACTTTTAACAAGGCACACCTGTTAATTGAAATGCATTCCAGGTGACTACCTCATGAAGCTGGTTGAGAGAATGCCAAGAGTGTGCAAAGCTGTCATCAAGGCAAAGGGTTGCTACTTTGAAGAATCTCAAATCTTGTTAAGGGTGTGTACTGGAGGCGAAGTCAGGTGCAGGAGAACAGAGTGAAGTGAACAGGCACACTTTTTTTCCGGTCCAACGAAAGACCAAAGTACATAAACGTGCCCAAACACAGAACATAGACAAAAAGTAAGGCGCGTAACAATAGCCACATAACATAAATACAATTTCACACGAAGACATGGAGGGAAACAGAGGACTAAATACATGCAGTGTGATTAGGGAATGAAAACCAGGTGAACAAGGCAAAACGGAAATGGAAATATGAAAAAAGGGGCGGCGATGGCGGCGATGGCTAGAAAGCCGGTGAAGTCGACCACCGAACGCCCCCCGAACAAGGAGAGGAGAGGAGCTGATGTCGGCGGAAGTCGTGACAAATATAAAATATATTTGGATTTGTTTAACACTTTTTTGGTTACTACATGATTCCATGTGTTATTTTATAGTTTTGACATCTTCACTATTAATCTACAATTAGGGAAAATAGTAAAAATAAAGAAAAACCCTTGAATGACGAGGTATGTCCAAACTTTTGACTGGTACTGTACACATGGAAAATGTCCCTATCAAGAACATGAGCGAACAGAATGTGTGTGTGTGTGTGTGTGTGTATGTGTGTGTGTGTGTGTGTGTGTGTGTGTGTGTGTGTGTGTGTGTGTGTGTGTGTGTGTGTGTGTGTGTGTGTGTGTGTGTGTGTGTGTGTGTGTGTGTGTGTGTGTGTGTGTGTGTGTGTGTGTGTGTGTGTGTGTGTGTGTGTGTGTGTGTGTGTGAGGGAGGGAAAGGGTAAGCAGAGAAAACATCGAGTGAGCTCAGGTGTAAAGAAAGAGTTCTGATTAGGGTTGCAAAATTCCAGGAACTGTCAATAAATTTCCTGATTTTGTAGAAATCCTGGTTGGAAGATTACAGATTTTCATGATAATTCCGGTATTTCTGGAAAAACAAGTGATTTATTGAAAGTTCCCGGAATTTTGCAACCCTAGTTCAGATCCTAAACCCGGTACACATAGCCTCTTACTCACAGTTTGCCTACGTAATCCTATTTTGATCAATTCAGGACAAACTGAGTGCCCCCTTTCCTCATCCCTCTCTCCCTTCTTCCTCTCTCCACTCACTCACTTTAGAACATCGTGTATTTATTCCTGTCAACACTGATCCACTGTGTGTGTGTGTGTGTGTGTGTCAAAAAGGTCCAATAGAGGCTTTTTATTTTCATTCTATGTTATTCAACCTTAATTAACTAGGCAAGTCAGTTAAGAACAAATTCTTATTTACAATGACCTCCTATCCCAGCCAAACCCTAACCCGGACGGCGCTGGGCCAAATGTGGCCCGCCCTATGGCACCCCCAATCCCAGCTGGTTGTGATACCTCTAGCACTGAGATGCAGTGCCTTAGACCGGGTGCTTATATTAGTTCTGTTTCATACACGTACAGTGTGTGGTGTGAAATATAATATATATCTTTTTTTGCATAGCCCACTCCCCCTGAGACACCCTTCGAGAGTGGGGTCACTGCCAGGGATCGGTCATTACGTGTGTGTGTGTGTGACAGAGGTTGTGCCCAACCAGTAGAAGTCAGTTAATATAGGTACAGAATGCAGATGGAAGGTCTCTCCACTCTCTCATTGTGACCAAAACAATTTCAGTCTTTATCTAAATCAAGTCGATGGGGAGAATGTCTCGCTTTCTGTCTGCATATAGCACCTCATCTCCTGTTACACCAGATTTGTCTGCTTATGGAGAGCAGTCCCATATCATAGTCATTTTACTTCGCTCCATGTTTAAAATAAAAGAAGTAATAATGAACCAGACAAGTCAGTTAAGAACAAATTCTTATTTACAATGACGGCCAAACCGGCCAAACCCGGACGACGCTGGGCCAATTGTGCCGCCCTATGGGACTCCCAATCACGGCCAGTTGTGATGCAGCCAGAGTGTCTGTAGTGTCGTCTACAAGCAGTGAGATGCAGTGCCTTAGACCGCTGCGCCACTTGGGAGCCCATGTGACCCCAGACAATGCATAATTATGACAAATGACAAATGAAGCCATTATGGAGCCTGCATAATATGTGCATTCATATCTGTTTGATCAAGCTGGGGAGTGCACCAGTTTCACACATTTACATCTAGGCTAAGTGTGTGTGTGTGTGTGTGTGTGTGTGTGTGTGTGTGTGTGTGTGTGTGTGTGTGTGTGTGTGTGTGTGTGTGTGTGTGTGTGTATGTCGTGTGTGTGTATGTGTGTGTGTGTGAATGTATGTTGTGTGTGTCTTAATATAAACATGCTACGGCTCTTACATCTGCGTAAAATAAACATGAGTATCTGTAAAATTAACATGCTATCTGGCTCCTGAAGTAAAATAAACATGTTGTGGCTAGGAAATGCTCTGGCTCCTATGAATAAATATATTGCAATCTGTGTGCGTCTTAATATAAACATGCTATCTGGCTCTTACATCTGGTAAAATAAACATGCTATCTGGCTCCCACATCTGGTAAAATTAACATGCTATCTGGCTCCTACGTCTGGTAAAATAAACATGCTATCTGGCTCCTACATCTGGTAAAATAAAGATGCTATCTGGCTCCTACGTCTGGTAAAATAAACATGCTATCTGGCTCCCACATCTGGTAAAATAAACATGCTATCTGGCTCCCACATCTGGTAAAATAAACATGCTATCTGGCTCCCACATCTGGTAAAATAAACATGCTATCTGGCTCCCACATCTGGTAAAATAAACATGCTATCTGGCTCCCACATCTGGTAAAATAAACATGCTATCTGGCTCCCACATCTGGTAAAATAAACATGCTATCTGGCTCCCACATCTGGTAAAATAAACATGTTATCTGGCTCCTACATCTGGTAAAATAAACATGCTATCTGGCTCCCACATCTGGTAAAATAAACATGCTATCTGGCTCCCACATCTGGTAAAATAAACATGCTATCTGGCTCCCACATCTGGTAAAATAAACATGCTATCTGGCTCCCACATCTGGTAAAATAAACATGCTATCTGGCTCCCACATCTGGTAAAATAAACATGCTATCTGGCTCCCACATCTGGTCAAATAAACATGCTATCTGGCTCCTACATCTGGTAAAATAAACATGCTATCTGGCTCCTACATCTGGTAAAATAAACATGCTATCTGGCTCCTACATCTGGTAAAATAAACATGTTCTATCTCTCCAGCTTTGCTCCAATAAATAGACCTCCTGCCTCCTCATATGAGCATATTAAATAAATATCTATCTCACTTACCCATGAAATGAGAAAACTTAAAAAAGTAATTTAGTGTCAGTGTTGCACAAGATAAAGCAAGGTAAAACAGAGAAAAAAGGGGGAAGGGCGAGTGAGGGAAGAGAGATGGAGAGATAGATAGAGGGAAAGAAGGGGCTGGCATGGTAGGGGGCAGTAGGGGTTGGCAAAGTAAGGGAGGGGGCAGTAGGGACTGGCAAGGTAGGGTAGGGGGGCAGTAGGGGCTGGCAAAGTAAGTCAGGGGGCAGTAGGGACTGGCAAGGTAGGGTAGGGGGGCAGTAGGGACTGGCAAAGTAAGTCAGGGGCAGTAGGGACTGGCAAGGTAGGGTAGGGGGCAGTAGGGACTGGCAAAGTAAGTCAGGGGGCAGTAGGGACTGGCAAGGTAGGGTAGGGGGCAGTAGGGGCTGGCGTGGAAGGGGAAGGGGCAGTAGGGGCTGGTGAGGTAGGGTAGGGGGCAGTAGGGGCTGGCGTGGAAGGGGAAGGGGCAGTAGGGGCTGGTGAGGTAGGGGAGTGGGCAGTAGGGGATGGTGAGGTAGGGGAGGGGGCAGTAGGGGATAGTGAGGTAGGGGAGTGGGCAGTAGGGAATGTTGAGGAAGGGGAGGGGGCAGTAGGGGATGGTGAGGTAGGGGAGTGGGCAGTAGGCGCTGGTGAGGAAGGGGAGTGGGCAGTAGGGGATGGTGAGGTAGGGGATGGGGATGAGGTAGGGGAGTGGGCAGTAGGGAATGTTGAGGAAGGGGAGGGGGCAGTAGGGGATGGTGAGGTAGGGGAGTGGGCAGTAGGCGCTGGTGAGGAAGGGGAGTGGGCAGTAGGGGATGGTGAGGTAGGGGAGGGGGCAGTAGGGGATGGTGAGGTAGGGGAGTGGGCAGTAGGGAATGTTGAGGAAGGGGAGGGGGCAGTAGGGGATGGTGAGGTAGGGGAGTGGGCAGTAGGGGATGGTGAGGTAGGGGAGGGGGCAGTAGGGGATAGTGAGGTAGGGGAGTGGGCAGTAGGGAATGTTGAGGAAGGGGAGGGGGCAGTAGGGGATGGTGAGGTAGGGGAGTGGGCAGTAGGTGCTGGTGAGGAAGGGGAGTGGGCAGTAGGGGATGGTGAGGTAGGGGAGTGGGCAGTAGGGGATGGTGAGGTAGGGGAGTGGGCAGTAGGGAATGTTGAGGAAGGGGAGGGGGCAGTAGGGGATGGTGAGGTAGGGGAGTGGGCAGTAGGCGCTGGTGAGGAAGGGGAGTGGGCAGTAGGGGATGGTGAGGTAGGGGAGGGGGCAGTAGGGGATGGTGAGGTAGGGGAGTGGGCAGTAGGGAATGGTGAGGTAGGGGAGGGGGCAGTAGGGGATGGTGAGGTAGGGGAGGGGGCAATTGTCTATGATATCCATGAGATTTTCTGGTCTTGCAAAAAGGTAAATAATCCTGAAATGTCAATGAAATAATAATGTCGAAGTAAATGTCTGTGCAGGCCCTGCTGAAAAAAAAACAGCATGGACCAACATGGTGCCTTAGCTGTGTTTTCATGGTGCCTTAGCTGTGTTTTTGTGGTGCCTTCCCTGTGTTTTCATGTTGCCTTAGCTGTGTTGTCATGTTGCCGTAGCTGTGTTTTCATGTTGCCTTAGCTGTGTTTTCATGTTACCTTTGCTGTGTATTCATGTTGCCTTAGCGGTGTTTTCATGGTGCCTTAGCTGTGTTTTCATGGTGCCTTCGCTCTGTTTTCATGGTGCCTTCACTGTGTTTTCATGTTACCTTCACTGTGTTTTCATGTTACCTTCGCTGTGTTTTCATGTTACCTTCGCTGTGTTTTCAGTGTGCCTTCATTGTGTTTTCATGTTACCTTCATTGTGTTTTCATGTTACCTTCGCTGTGTTTTCATGTTACCTTAGCTGTGTTTTCATGGTGCCTTCGCTGTGTTTTCATGTTACCTTCACTGTGTTTTCATGTTACCTTCGCTGTGTTTTCATGTTACCTTCGCTGTGTTTTCAGTGTGCCTTCATTGTGTTTTCATGGTGCCTTCATTGTGTTTTCATGGTGCCTTCGATGTGTTTTCATGGTGCCTTCACTGTGTTTTCATGTTACCTTCATTGTGTTTTCATGTTACCTTCGCTGTGTTTTCAGTGTGCCTTCACTGTGTTTTCATGTTACCTTCATTGTGTTTTCATGTTACCTTCGCTGTGTTTTCATGTTACCTTCGCTGTGTTTTCATGGTGCCTTCGATGTGTTTTCATGGTGCCTTCACTGTGTTTTCATGTTACCTTCACTGTGTTTTCATGTTACCTTCGCTGTGTTTTCATGTTACCTTCGCTGTGTTTTCAGTGTGCCTTCATTGTGTTTTCATGGTGCCTTCATTGTGTTTTCATGGTGCCTTCGATGTGTTTTCATGGTGCCTTCACTGTGTTTTCATGGTGCCTTCATTGTGTTTTCATGGTGCCTTAGCTGTGTTTTCATGGTGCCTTTACTGTGTTTTCATGGTGCCTTCATTGTGTTTTCATGGTGCCTTAGCTGTGTTTTCATGGTGCCTTAGCTGTGTTTTCATGTTGCCTTCGTTGTGTTTTCATGGTACCATAGCTGTGTTTTCATGGTGCTTAGCTGTGTTTTCATGTTGCCTTAGCTGTGTTTTCATGGTGCCTTAGCTGTGTTTTCATGTTGCCGTAGCTGTGTTTTCATGGTGCCATAGCTGTGTTTTCATGTTACCTTCGTTGCGTTTTCATGGTACCATAGCTGTGTTTTCATGGTGCCTTAGCTGTGTTTTCATGGTGCCTTTACTGTGTTTTCATGGTGCCTTCATTGTGTTTTCATGGTGCCTTAGCTGTGTTTTCATGGTGCCTTAGCTGTGTTTTCATGTTGCCGTAGCTGTGTTTTCATGGTGCCATAGCTGTGTTTTCATGTTACCTTCGTTGCATTTTCATGGTACCATAGCTGTGTTTTCATGGTGCTTAGCTGTCTTTTCATGGTGCCTTAGCTGTGTTTTTTCATGTTGCCTTAGCTGTGTTTTCATGTTGCCTTAGCTGTGTTTTCATGTTACCTTCGCTGTGTTTTCATGTTACCTTCGCTGTGTTTTCATGTTACCTTCACTGTGTTTTCATGTTACCTTCGCTGTGTTTTCATGTTACCTTCGGTGCTGTGTTTTTCAGTGTGCCTTCGATGTGTTTTCATGGTGCCTTCACTGTGTTTTCATGTTACCTTCACTGTGTTTTCATGTTACCTTCGCTGTGTTTTCATGTTACCTTCGCTGTGTTTTCAGTGTGCCTTCATTGTGTTTTCATGGTGCCTTCATTGTGTTTTCATGGTGCCTTCATGATGTGTTTTCATGGTGCCTTTACTGTGTTTTCATGGTGCCTTCGATGTGTTTTCATGGTGCCTTAGCTGTGTTTTCATGGTGCCTTTACTGTGTTTTCATGGTGCCTTTTCATTGTGTTTTCATGGTGCCTTAGCTGTGTTTTCATGGTGCCTTAGCTGTGTTTTCATGTTACCTTCGTTGCGTTTTCATGGTACCATAGCTGTGTTTTCATGGTGCTTAGCTGTGTTTTCATGTTGCCTTAGCTGTGTTTTCATGGTGCCTTCATTGTGTTTTCATGGTGCCTTAGCTGTGTTTTCATGTTGCCTTCGTTGCGTTTTCATGGTACCATAGCTGTGTTTTCATGGTGCCTTTTCAGCTGTGTTTTTCATGTTGCCTTCGTTGCGTTTTCATGGTACCATAGCTGTGTTTTCATGTTGCCATAGCTGTGTTTTCATGGTGCTTAGCTGTGTTTTCATGTTGCCTTCGTGTTTTCATGTTTTCATGGTACCATAGCTGTGTTTTCATGGTACCTTAACTGTGTTTTGCTGGTGACCAGTCTCGCAGTGTTTTGCTGGTGACCAGCCTTCGCTGTGTTTTGCTGGTGACCAGCCTTCGCTGTGTTTTGCTGGTGACCAGCCTTCGCTGTGTTTTGCTGGTGACCAGCCTTCGCTGTGTTTTGCTGGTGACCAGCCTTCGCTGTGTTTTGCTGGTGACCAGCCTTCGCTGGTGACCAGCCTTCCCCAGTGTCCAAAAATCTGCAAAGGCTGGTCACCAGTGTCTAAAACACAGTGGAGGTGTTACATCTGCTCCTACCAGGTTCATGCTCTACAACATCCGCAGAGTACGACCCTGCCTCACACAGGAAGCGGCGCAGGTCCTAATCCAGGCACTTGTCATCTCCCGTCTGGATTACTGCAACTCGCTGTTGGCTGGGCTCCCTGCCTGTGCCATTAAACCCCTACAACTCATCCAGAACGCCGCAGCCCGTCTGGTGTTCAACCTTCCCAAGTTCTCTCACGTCACCCCGCTCCTCCGCTCTCTCCACTGGCTTCCAGTTGAAGCTCGCATCTGCTACAAGACCATGGTGCTTGCCTACGGAGCTGTGAGGGGAACGGCACCTCAGTACCTCCAGGCTCTGATCAGGCCCTACACCCAAACAAGGGCACTGCGTTCATCCACCTCTGGCCTGCTCGCCTCCCTACCACTGAGGAAGTACAGTTCCCGCTCAGCCCAATCAAAACTGTTTGCTGCTCTGGCCCCCAATGGTGGAACAAACTCCCTCACGACGCCAGGACAGCGGAGTCAATCACCACCTTCCGGAGACACCTGAAACCCCACCTCTTTAAGGAATACCTAGGATAGGATAAGTAATCCTTCTCACCCCCCCTAAAAGATTTAGATGCACTATTGTAAAGTGGCTCTTCCACTGGATGTCATAAGGTGAATGCACCAATTTGTAAGTCGCTCTGGATAAGAGCGTCTGCTAAATGACTTAAATGTAAATGTAAATGTACCATGCCCTCTACTTCTCATCCTGTGTCTCCCTAACCTGCCGCCACTCCCCCAGTGCTCTCTCCCTCTTCCTCTCTGTGTGTATGTGTGTGATTTTGTGGGTGGAGACAGTTGTGCTGGAGGCAGAGCAGATTCCCACCAGCTGCAACCTGTTCCATAATCAAGACCTCTACAAATACTCAACCCTGCCACTTCCACACTGTCAGATCGTAACCTCTGCTCATTCTGCCTGCTCTGACTTTGGTCCCTGTCTCCAGTCCCACTACTCTGTCCTTGACCTCGACACTCCACTGTGTCCTTGGATTCCTCTCCGGACCTGCTTACCCAGTCCCAACTCCAATCACTACAGCCTCGGCCTCCACACCTGGCTTCCTGCAACCCGCACAAGCTTCCCATGGCCCGCACCCCATCTTCCCCCTGTGTTTCAATAAATACCTTGGTTACCTCATCCTAGTCTCCTCGTCTGACTGAATCTGCTCTTGGTTTCACCTGTTCCGCACCGCGTGACAGAAGGCTGATCACCGATGTCCAAAACACAGTGAAGGCTGGTCACCAGTGTCTAAAACATCACAAAGCCTAGACACCAGAAAAAACAGCTAGACCATTATGCTAAAACAGCATAACCAGCTAGACCATACTGGTCAGACAAGCTTGACGAGCATCCGACCAGCACTGACTAGCATAGACCTGCATTGACCATATCACAATTGAACTGTATGCTGATATATGGTGTTTTTTTTCAGCAGGGGGAGTGATCATCATTAAACCTCATTTGGAACAATGACCCAATACTCTATATCCCTCAAACTCAACTCTGTACCTTGAAGCCACTTCCACTACTTTTTAAAAATTGTTCCCCTCTAGTCAGGGACTGACTTAGACCTTGGACACCAGGTGTGTGGAATGAATTATCAGGTAGAACAGAAAACCAGCAGGCTCCGGACCTCATAGGGTAGGATTTGAGTTCCTCTGCTCTATATCTTTGCTATTCAATATGACATTCACACGATAGAGCTACTTTATTCATATCCTCTAATTCCTCCATCTTTAATACAACCCCACACATCCCGCATATACCGAGTGTCAAATGTGCAGATTAATTTAGATAATAGATCATGTCTATTCCAATGATTTAGTTGACTAAAGTAATCAAAAGTGTAGTCATTGCTGCGAGGGCTCGATAGGGGAGCATGTCATGTCCAATAACACAGGAGATCTCAAGCGACACATGCTGAGTTTCTTCGAGGTCACTCCGTCTGCCATATTAATCACAGGGGAAATTAACTTGAAGAGAAATGTCAATCTGTCATTTACTGTATTAATTAGGGAATTGAGTCAATTAAAGCTGACACCATCAGAGTAACAGAGAGACCTATATCCAGTATGTACCATCCAGACCCTCCTCTGTTCACACACACACACAGGTTACGGGTTAACATTACATAGCAAATCAAACACTTTTTTATAGTTCATTGTTACGTTCCCCAGTGTCTGTGTTGTTTTGGGTTTGTATGTACAATATTTGTGTGTGTGTGTGTATTTCAGGAAATGGCTTCCTGAATTCTAAGCAGCTGATTGGTCGGCCCCGTCGATGAGTGGCGCTCTGAACCCTCCCTCTTGTCAGGGGATACAGCTGTTTTCAATTACCAACTCCTTCTCCAGCTGTAATAAAGCCAATGTTCCTTTGTAAGGAGAAGAGTGAGCTGCTTTGATGACCTGTGTTGGTTGTGCTGAAAGTGTTTTGTAGCAGCTACTGCTGAGGTATGTGTATGCCAATAGGACTCAGTGTTTTTGCTTATTGGAATTGTTCACCGAGTTTGAATTATTCTGTTTCATTTGTTCCCAGGGGGGGAAGGCAAGGCACTTTGGGAGTCCGTAGGCAAGAGGCCTGGGGCGGCAGCGTAGCCTAGTGGTTAGAGCGTTGGACTAGTAACCGGAAGGTTGCGAGTTCAAACCCCCGAGCTGACAAGGTACAAATCTGTCGTTCTGCCCCTGAACAGGCAGTTAACCCACTGTTCCCAGGCTGTCATTGAAAATAAGAATATGTTCTTAACTGACTTGCCTGGTTAAATAAAGGTAAACATCTTTTTTTTTTTAATACATAACCTGTAGTATTTACTTTCTACGCACACTAGGTAAGACCTGGGTGGACCACCCCCTCTATTTTGGTTAGTGTGCCAGGAGGTTAGTGTGCCAGGAGGTTAGTGTGCCAGGAGGTTCTAAAAGGCTAGGTAGTGGGTAGGTAGGAGAGGGGACTCTTTACATTTTATTGTATTTGCTTTGGTTCCATCCATCCCGTTTTCCCTACATTACCGTGTGAAGGAAATAAATTCCCTGTAAACAGTAATATTCTCTGCCTCTGTCATCCTTACCAGCACCTACAATCACATACCTCTTTCACTCCACGGGGAGTTGAGCGTAGCAGGCTGTTGCGTTCCCTCCATATTCAAGCTGAGATTCTCCTTTTCTCTGGTCAATTCTTAAGAAGTCACAAGACAAACACACACTAATGGCAGAGACCACAAGTTGGAGACATACAGGGTGGCTTCTCTCTGTGGTTTTGTTGATCCCCACATCATCTCTGGTTAGTGACCTAACAGAGGAGTGAGTAGATATTTGGCTGAATGTCTGCGTGACTCTGGGTAGCTGAACTGGAGATTATTGTCCCCTACGCCGCTGGACTTGTCATAAGAAGCCTTGCACAAGCCGACAAGGCTCATAGGGCAAGAGCCTATCTCCTATTTCTGTAGAGTAAGGCAGCTTAATGTACAAGCACACCCCCTGGACATTAATCTATCGCAGAATCTTACCCCTGATCTATCTTCTTAATTCTGAGTGCCAAGCAGAGACACATCGGGTCCTATTTTTAGTCTTTGGTATCACTCGGCCAGGGATTGAACTCACAACCTTCCAATATCAGGACAAACACTAACCACAAGGCCACTGAGTTGTCATTGTGTTAAGATACTGTGAAGTCCTATGCTAATCCTGAAAACAAACTGTATGGCTAAACTCCTGAACATGACACTTCAGGAAAAACACCATAATATGGTGGGGGACAGGTCATGAAAATAAATAACAGGATCACAATCAGATCGACAACATGAAAACAACAGGATCACAATCAGATCGACAACATGAAAACAACAGGATCACAATCAGATCGACAACATGAAAACAACAGGATCACAATCAGATCGACAACATGAAAACAACAGGATCACAATCAGATCGACAACATGAAAAAAATATGCATCAGACACCCCATGGCTCAGGATATAATCTGTTTTGCAGTTGACAAAGATGAGGATGGTGTGAGGGGTGACGACTGGTGTGTGGGTGCGCAGAGGGTGGTTACAAATGCGACAATAGGCTGCTGTTCATTTGAGGCAGGGGGCTTGTGTTGGAACGAGAGGAGTAAGTCTGATCCCCCATGGCCCCCTCTAGCCCCGACCCTAATCTTATCTCATCACACAACTAACTAATCTGCTTTATGACAGATTATGAAACCAATCGTGATCAGCAGTGTAGTGACGATACTGCAGGGGATGGAGAGGCTGGGGACTGTGGGGTTGTGACTCAGCTATTGAAGTATACTGTAGGATCCAGTGGATGTGTATGTATTTTGGGTGAGGGGTGTTTGTGTGTGTGTGTTTACGATAGTGTTACCGTGGCCAGTATCCACAATGCGTCCCAGAGTAAGAAATTGGTGGTAAGTGCTGAGAATAGAGACATTTTACTCCTACTCTTATAGGTAAAAATAAAAGATATGCATGAAGCCTCTTTGGTCATAAGACTCCCACCTAGTCAACAGATATTTATGAGAGCTTGTGAGCTATCCTAACCAGTTAAGTGTTACCAGCAGAAATACAATGAACAAAAATATAAACGTAACATGTAAAGTGTTGGTCCCATGTTAAATGAGCTGAAATAAAAGATCCCAGAAATGTTCCTTTAGCACAATACATGTATTTCTCTCAAATTCTGTGCACAAATGAGTTTACGTCCCTGTTAGTGAGCATTTCTCCATTGCCAAGATAATCCATTCACCTGACAGATGTGGCATATCAAAAAGCTGATTAAACAGCATGATAATTACACAGGTGCACCTTGTGCTGCAGACAAAAGACAACTCTAAAATGTGCAGTTTTGTCTCACAACACCACAGATGTCTTAAGTTTTGAGGGAGAGTGCAATTAACATGCTGATGGCAGGAATGGCCACTAAAGCTGATGCCAGGGAAATTAATGTTAATTTCTCTACCATAAGCCGGCCTCCAACGCCGTTTTAGAGAATTTAGCAGTACATTCAACTGGCCTCAAAACCACAGCTCATCTGCGTGATCGTCATCCTCACCAGGGTCTTGACCTGACTGCAGTTCGGCATCATAACTTACTTCAGTGGGCAAATGCTCACCTTCGATGGCCACTGGCATGCTGTAGAAGTGTGCTCTTCACAAATGAATCCTGGTTTCAATTGTACCTGGCAGATGCGAGACAGCATGTATGGCGTCATGTGAGCGAGCAGTTTTCTGATGTCAACGTTGTGAACAGAATGCCCCATGGTGGCAGTGGGGTTATGGTATGGGCAGGTAAAAGCTATGGGCAATGAACACAACTGCATCTTATTGATGTCAATTTGAACGCACAGAGATACCGTGACGATAGGCCCATTGTCGTGCCATTCATCCGCAGCCATCACCTCATGTTTCAGCATGATAAATCATATCAAATCTAATGTTATTGGTCACATACACATATTTAGCAGATGTTATTGCGGTTGTAGCACAATGCTTGTGTTCCTGGCTCCAACAGTGCAGTAATATCTGACAATTCACAACAATACACACAGCTCTATAAGTAAAAAAATGGAATTAAGAATAATGTAAATATTAGGATGAGCAATGTCGGAGTCTGGAGTATAAATATATACAGTACCAGACAAAGGTTTGGACACCTACTCATTCAAGGGTTTTTCTTTGTTTTGACTATTTTCTACATTGTAGACTAGTGAAGACATCAAAACTATGAAATAACACATATGGAATTATGTAGTAACCAAAAAAGTGTTAAACAAATCAAAATATATTTTGTATTTGAGATTCTTCAAATAGCCACCCTTTGTCTTGATGACAGCGTTGCGCACCTTTGGCATTCTCTCCACAACCTTCATGAGGTAGTCACATGGAATTCACTTCAATTAACAGGTGTGCCTTGTTAAAAGTTAATTTGTGCAATTTATTTCCTTCTTAAACCGTTTGAGCCAATCAGTTGTGTTGTGACAAGGTAGGGGTGGTATACCGAAGATAGCCTTATTTGGTAAAATACCAAGTCCATATTACGGCAGGTCAAGAACAGCTCAAACAAACAAAGGGAAACGACAGTCCATCATTACTTTAGGACTATGAAGGTCAGTCGATGCAGAACATTTCAAGAACTTTGAAAGTTTCTTCAAGTTCAGTCGCAAAAACCATCAAGCGCTATGATGAAACTGGCTCTCATGAGGACCACCACAGGAAAGGAAGACACAGAGTTACCTCTGCTGCAGAGGATAAGTTCATTACAGTTACCAGCCTCAGAAATCGACAATTAACTACACCTCAGATTGCACCTCACAGAGTTCAATTAACAGACACATCTCAACATCAAGTGTTCAGAGGAGACTGTGTGAATCAGGCCTTCATGATCAAATTGCTGCAAAGAAACCACTACTAAAGGACACCAATAATAAGAGGAGAATTGCTTGGGCCAAGAAACACAAGCAATGGACATTAGACCAGTGGAAATCTGTCCTTTGGTCTGATGAGTCCAAATTTTTGGTTCCAACTGGCGTGTCTTTGTGAGACGCAGAGTAAGTGAATGGATGATCTCCGCATGTGTGGTTCCCACCATGAAGCATGGAGGAGGTGGTGTGATGCTGTGGGGGTGCTTTGCTTGTGACACTGTGATTTATTTAGAATTCAAGGCACACTTAACCATCATGGCTACCACAGCATTCTACAGCGATATGCCATCCCATCTGGTTTGTGCTTAGTGGGTCTATCATTTGTTTTTCAACAGGACAATGACCTCCAGGCTGTGTAAGGGCTGTTTGACCGAGAAGGAAAGTGATGGAGTGCTGCATCAGATGACCTGGCCTCCACAATCACCTGAACTCAACCCAATTGAAATGGTTTGGTATGAGTTGGACCGCAGTGAAGGAAACAAGTGCTCATCATATCTGGGAACTCCTTCAAGACTGTTGGAAAAGTATTCCAGATGAAGCTGGTTGAGAGAATGCCAAGAATGTGCAAAGCTGTCTTCAAGGCAAAGGGTGGCTACTTTCAAGAATCTAAGCCCTGAGCTTATTGATGCGCTTGGAGGGTTCTATGGTGCTCAAAGCTGAGCTGTTGTCAATGACTAGCATTCTTACATAGGTATTCCTCTTGTCCAGATGGGATAGGGCAGTGTGCAGTGCGATGTTGATTGCATTGTCTATGGATCTATTGGGGAGGTATGCAAATTGAAGTGGGTCTAGGGTGTCATGTAGGGTGGAGGTGATATGATCCTTAACTAGCCTCTCAAAGCGCTTCATGATGACAAAATTGAGTACTTTGTGGAGATAGTCATTTAGTTCAGTTACCTTTGCTGTCTTGGGTAAAGGAACAATGGTGGACATCTTGAAGCAAGTGGGGACAGCAGACTGGGATAGGGAGAGATTGATTATGTCTATAAACACTCCAGCCACCTGGTCTTCACATGCTCTGAGGACGCGGCTATTGATGCCGTCTTGGCCAGCAATTTTCCGAGGGTTAACATGCTTAAATGTTTTACTCACGTCGGCCTCGGAGAACGAAAGCCCACAGTCCTCGGGAGCGGCCCACGTCGGTGGCACTGTGTTATCCTCAATGGGGGCAAAGAAGGTGTTTAGCTTGTACGGGAGCAAGACGTCTGCGAGCAGGTTGTAGAAACATCTCAAGGATGAGCAATGGAAACAGGATGCACCTGAGCACAATTTCAAGTCTCATAGCAAAGGGTCAGAATACTAATGTAAATAAGGCATCTGTTGTTGTTTTTTTTATACATTTGAAAAAATGTCTAAAAACATGTCTTGTAATAAAATGTGGAAAAAGAGAAGGGGTCTGAATACTTTCCTGAGTCGGACTAGAAGTCCACTCCAAATACCTCTTCTCTGCCGGCGGCGTCTTGGAGATGCCTACGGGATAAGATAAATTGCCTTGGAAGGAATGAACAAAGGATCCAATTTTGGAAAGTGGCGTTTCTGTCCGGAACACTGGTGAGTTACCGCCGCTCTGATATCCAAAAGGTATTTCCAGCTGTATGTAATAACAGAAAAAACGTTTTGGGCTAATAATGTAAACATTTTAAAATACTGCAAAGTTGCTTTGGAGCTAAAAATCAGAGTTGCCATGTCTGCCGGCGCCATGTCGCAAGTATCCGTACACAATTCCTGGAAGCTGAAAATGTCCCAGTACTTCCATGGCCTGCATACTCACCAGACATGTCACCCATTGAGCATGTTTGAAATGCCCCAGATCAACGTGTACGCCAGTTCCCGCCAATATCCAGCAACTTCGCACAGCCATTGAAGAGGAGTGGGACAACATTCCACAGGTCACAATCAACATCCTGATCACCTCTATGAGAAGGAGATGTGTCACGCCGCATGAGGCAAATGGTGGTCACACCAGATACTGACTGGTTTTCTGATCCATGCCCATATATATATTTTTAAGGTACTGTATCTGTTACCAACAGATGCATATATGTATTCCCAGTCGAATCCATAGATTAGGGCCTAATGAATTTATTTAAATTGACTGATTTCCTTAAAATCTTTTAAATTGTTGCACATTGTTTTTATATTTTTGTTCAGTATTACCTAAGAGGGTGGAGAAGACATGAAAGAGGAGCAGAGTGTGTACACGGCTCTGGACTGACGGCATTCAGACAAGGAAGGCAATTTATGGGCCTATCACACACCTTATTGGAGTTTTAAGGACTCCTCATTTGCATTTTATACTGGAGGGGGTTTATGGGTAATGCAAATAGAGACCCCCCTTTTCCTCCTTGTTTCCCTCCTGAAGTCCACCCACAACCCTTTCCATCTTCCCTTTCTCCCTCTCTCCTGATTAAGGTATCAAGCTCTTATTACATGCCTCGTCTCCCATTCTGCTCCATCTCTATCTCTCTTTTCATCTATTTCTCTCTCTTCGCTCCACTCGCTCTCTCTTTGCCCATCAGAGGCACTCTCAATGTTATTGCCAGACTATCATTAAAATGTTTGGCCATTCTTACCATATACTATCATTAAAATGTTATAGCCATTCTTACCATAGACTATCATTAAAATGTTTGGCCATTCTTACCATAGACTATCATTAAAATGTTTGGCCATTCTTACCATAGACTATCATTAAAATGTTATAGCCATTCTTACAATAGACTATCATTAAAATGTTATAGCAATCCACTCTCAGTGTTACAATCACCCTGACATTCCTGTAGATCTCGAGCATTCTGTATGCTACAGCCTTACATACTCCTCCATAATGACATAGGTAAACAGGGAGGGGTTTGGTAGGGGGTAGTTATATAACAGGGTGCTGCAGTAGTATAATGGCTGTTAGTTCTGGGTGCTAGAGTTAACCGACATGGTAGAGGAGATACCAGATGGTCGCCAGTCTTCCCTGGTCGTCTCCTTCACGTCCACATGGTCTAAAGATGAATATGCTAAATCCTCAACCTATTAAAATCCTATTCAACATTTCAGCACTCCCGCGCTTCATAAATGAATACTGTTATAGTAAAGCGTCTTAGGGCCTCTTTAAATACACTACTTTGACAACACAAACTAGGTCTAAGAGAGAGAGATACATGTGTAAAGAGACGGACCTAGATTCAAGTCTCTCTTTAATTAAGAGGTAGTGTGGAAGACATCTACAGATACCCCCCTCTGACTGGTACAGTTTAAAGACAATAGAGCCCCACAGTGGAAGTGTCATAATACCCGGGAAACAATCATTTTTTCCCATAGGGGGTTTTAAACTCACTTAAAATAAGGGCTGTGTTTCATGTCGGCTTGATAACCATGTAAATCTCTCTCGGACAAGATTTTTATCAATATATTACGCTCTATTTACTCACAGATTTAAAAATGCTAATTAGTATCAAAGTAGACATCGTGCAAAACTACAAATCCCTGCAAGCTCCTGCACGTCATCTCTAGCTGACACCTTTTCTAACAGCTATTGTGTCAATTTAAAACTTGGACAAGATAGTTCACAGAATTGTCCATTTAAATAAATGTACCTAATTTATTCATTACTACTATTAGCTAACATTAGATAGTTAATTCAGAGATTCTTACATTTGCCTTGATTTGCCTGTACATTCAGATCACCGTGGCTTTTGGGGTGGCAGGGTAGCCTAGTGGGTAGTGTTGGACTAGTAACTGAAAGGTTGCAAGTTCAAATCCCTGAGCTGACAAGGTAGAAATGTGTCGTTCTGCCCCTGAACAGGCAGTTAACTCACTGTTCCTCGGCCGTCATTGAAAATAAGAATAAATGTAAAAAATAAAAAAATGTATTTATTTACATTAGCAGCTAATTTTAATTTTTGGTGGGTAAATACAAACGAATATATTGATAAAAGTCACCTTGTCCTAGAGAGATTTATACGGTTATCAAAATATCACGGTTGTGTGAGGTGGTGAAGCCTGCACCCAAGTTAAATGTATCCTATCAGGCCCTGACTCTCCCGTGCATTGATTGATTTGACCAATTCAACAGCTGTAGGGGAACTGAGGGAGAGAGCGGGTCAGGCTGATGTCATTTCATGATTTGATTCCATTTCCAGTGCGGCACGAGTCAAATCAGTGCTATAGTTGGCATAATTGACCTGTGCAGGGCACTGTGTAAATGACCTTGGTGCCGAGGACAGAGTTGACTGGCTGCTGAGCCAGCAGAAATGTCTTTAACAGGAATAAAGAGGAGTGGGGGAGTGACTTTCAGTGGTTTCATCTTCATGCCACTAACAAGTGCATCATGGTCAGTGGAAAGTGCATCATGGTTGGATATCTATGTTTGACTATCTGTCAGGGTCAGTCCATTTTCTTTTTAAACCACTACATGATGGCATTCCACATGAAAGATGTTAAAAATTATGTTATGTCATTTTCTAATTAAAGTGAGGATCATAATTGTAATAGGTGACTAAAGCCTCCCATCAGCTGTCACCCTCGAATCTCTATCGAACATCCATTCCAGGAAAATCGTCGTCACCGGCAGAATGTAGTAGCCTCGGCCTACCAACCACCAAACAGAAAAACACGACCTTACATCACCTCGTCTGGCAGACAGACAGGGTGTTTTTCACAACAGACCGCTTTCACTCTAGTCTACGGGACAAGAATCAGGGATGAGGTGGCACGGGCAGGATTTTAGGTTCGGGCGGGAGCGTGATAGCCAGCTGGGCAGAGCGTTGTCTTCATCACTACGCACATCACCTGCCGCTGACGCACGAAGATTCAGGACCAATGACTCTGCGTCATTATAAAAATAAAAATAAATAATATAACCATATTTGGGTCATGATTTTTCTGTTTTCTGTGTTGAGAGGTGCTCTCTCCGCTCTCCCTCCCCTTCCTGCGTGGAACGTAGGCTATCTGTGCTCAAATACGCAATAGAGGAAGCATCCAACAGGTCATCTCCCCTTTTGCTCAGTCTGTGAAGGCAAATATACTCTTGCAGTACTGTTGTAAGCCTGGGCGCAGTAAAAATAGGCCAGTGGGCGCGCGCCTTACGTAACAATCTACGGAGCGCGCGGTGGGCTCTTGGTGCTTTCACGACAACTGGGAACTCTCTGACTTCCGCATTCTGTGCATTCAAATCAACTGGGAACTCTGACAAAAACGAGCTTCGACTGCAAAAAATCGGTTTGAACGTAATCCAAGCTCTGAGCTCTAGAACGATGCCCGAGTTTCTTACTTTGATATCCGAGTTGGATGACCGTTCAAACCAAATTTTCCCAGTCGAAGCTCGTTTTTTCCGAGTTCACAGTTGTCTTAAACTCACTGAAGTCGGAGATTTCCGAGTACCGAGTTCCCAGTTGTTTTGAACGCGGCATTTCTCTCATTCTCACACGGTTGTTTACAATTTCACTGTTTAATTACTTTTCTGTTGCCAAATTCGGTAAGAGAGGAAAAGAGGGAGAGGGCTCTCTGCCCATCATGGCACAGGCATGAATGTAGGGTATTATCAGGGGACATAGGGGCAATATCGAGTGTTGCCTGCGTCAGAGGCTCTCCCGCTCTCCCTCCCAGCCTAGCTGTGTCACAGAGCCGCAGTCTCGTGATGCTTGTTTACTTCTGAAGTAGGAGGGCAGAGGCTGGGTACAGACTGGGAACAGTCACGCACCCTCCTCTCCCATGCGCCTCATCACGTTGTAAATCGCAGTTGATGCCAATTGCCGTTCGGAGCATGGATAATCCATTGTAGAATCTACTAGATCATGCATCATGCCGTGTTTTTAGAATTGTGCTATAACTTGTGTAAAAAATTAATACGAATGCAAATAGACCTAATTATTTATATCATCAAGGCTTGTATTACATGCCTATTATAGCATTGTTAAATTATTGATAGCACTAACTTATCATAATAAAATAACATATAAGTATAACATAGGCGTACATTCACTCAAACTTCTAGCAGTTTATCCACTCTGAAACCTGTGACGAATATAATTGAGCTTTCCCTCCTTATTGCGCACTAACCAAACACAAGACATCATCAATGCTATACTGCGCACAAACCTAATAAATACAACAATACTTAACCCAAATAGCCACCGGCCATCTGTGATAGGCCTCGTCATAAATCATTTGATAATAGGCTACATAGGCTGAGTTGCTCTGCAAGAAGAGGATACACGTACGCATTTAATATGCATACAGGCCTAATAAATGCACCACTGGCTACAGATATGATCGGGCGAATGGTGCATTCACATGCTAGTCGGAACTAGGAAACCCTGACATTTCCGACTTGCTAACTGGTTGAACGCGGCACGAGTATAACTACAAAGAGTTAGCACATCGGACATTCCGAATAGCACATGAACAGCATCAACAGTTCCCAGATTGAGTCGCAAGAGGTCAGGAGTGTGTATGAGAGTGAGTGCATTGTTACAACAGTGTACATAGCCAGTAATATGACATTTTAAATGTCAATATTATTTTACAACTTTTGTGAGTGTAATATGTACGTTTTTTAAATTGTTTATTTCCCTTGTTTATTTCCTATTTGTTTATTATCTATTTCACTTTCTTTGGCAATGTAAAAATATGATTCCCATGCCAATAAAGCCCATTGAATTGAATGTAATTGAGTGGGAGGGCTTTCTAACGTCTGACGGAGTCTTTTCACTATCATGCAGCCCTCTCCACCACCAATGAGCCCAATAAGTAGGCGGATTTGCAGGTACGCCCCGTCGGCTAGCAGCGACCCAGTGTCAGTGTGTGCATTTTTTTCCTCCCCTTCTCTTTTTTTGTAACCAAAGCTGGATGTGTAGAACGTCACATATTGTTTCCCTCTTCACTCCGGTCACTCTAGCGATATGGGTTATTTACTGTTAAACAGCTACAGACGCCGAACGCACAGCCGGCGCCTGGAGTGAAAGTGTCTCTGAGAGATACGGACTATACAGAGTTTCTCTCCAGCCTTCGATAAGTGAGGATATAACAACAGGTTAACGAAAGTGAGATTTGTTTTTTAAAGGACGATAGAATGGCGAGTCCTCCAAATACTGGGGGAGGACACTTGTTATCCAACGCGAACATTAGTAACACCAAGATTAAGAAATGTGGATACCTCAAGAAGCAGAAGCACGGACACAAGCGCTTCTTCGTTCTGAAGGAACCGGGCGAGGGCTTCCCTGCCCGGCTGGAGTACTACGAGAGCGAGAAGAAATGGAAAAACAAGTCAGCGGCAAAGAGGGTTATACCTCTTGACTGCTGCCTCAATATCAACAAGAGAGCTGACGCCAAACACAAACACCTTATCGCCCTCTATACCAAGGACGAATATTTTGCCGTTGCGGCAGATAATGAAAAAGAGCAGGATAATTGGTACCGAGTCTTAACGGATTTAATGAGCGAGGGCAAAGTGTACTCTGATGGCTCCGCTTCCAATTCCGCTTCTTCGCTGGTGGGGTTTGATGAGTCGAACTACGGGATGATTACGCCGGTAACTGCCGCGTATAAGGAGGTATGGCAAGTGAACCTGAAATCCAAAGGGCTGGGGCAGAGCCGGAATCTGACCGGGGTGTACAGACTGTGTTTATCCAGCCGGACTATCAGCTTCGTAAAGCTCAACTCGGATGTCGCGTCCGTCAGTTTACAGCTGATGAACATTCGGAGATGCGGGCACTCAGAGAGCTTTTTCTTCATCGAGGTCGGACGGTCAGCAGCCACAGGACCAGGCGAGCTGTGGATGCAGGCTGACGACTCAGTGGTGGCGCAAAACATCCACGAGACTATATTGGAGGCCATGAAAGCCATGAAGGAGCTGTCAGAGTTTCGGCCGCGCAGCAAGAGCCAGTCTTCAGGCACTAACCCCATCTCCGTGCCGACCCGGCGGCACCTCAATAACCTTCCTCCAAGCCAGACCGGGCTCCAGCGGCGGTCGCGCACTGACAGCATGGCCACAACTTCCCCAGTTAGTAAATTTACTTCCTGCCGGATACGCACTGCCAGCGAGGGAGAAGGCACCATGGTGCGCCCCATGTCTGTGAACGGGAGTCCCCTCAGCCCCGGTATTCAACCGAACCTATTAGGGAGATCAAACACCATTACAGCCCGGCCCTGCCGGACATTTGAATCCTCTTCCCTCCAGCACAGTAAGTCCATGTCCATGCCTCTGTCTCACTCTCCACCCACAGCCACCCCCAGCCCTGTTAGCCTGTCCTCCTGCTCGGAGAGCAGTGCTCCTTGCCCCTCCAGCTGCAGTGCCTCGGTCTCCCCCAGTGATGGGGGCTTCATCTCCTGTGATGATTATGGCTCCAGCCCTGCAGGCCTACACCTCACCCTCCGCAGTAACACCCCAGAGTCCCTGAGGGAAGACACACCCCCTTCCCGGGAAGGCAGCAACCTGCACGGCTACATGGTGATGGAGAGACAGAACGGTTACCGTCGGTTACCAGAGCTGGACAAGGCATACCGGAAACGCACATACTCCCTCACCACCCCGCGCCAGCACAGGGCACCGCCCCAGGTCTCCTCTGCCTCATTGGACGAATACACGCTCATGAGGGCCACCTACACCAGTGGTTGCCAATCGGGTCGCAGCTCTCACATGGCTTCCCCAAAAGTGACCTATCCCGAGGACTATGGCGCTGTCCAGATAGGCTCCAACGGTCACCTAGGCGACAGTGGCTACATGCCCATGACTCCAGGTGTGGCCCCTCAGACAGCGGGGGTCAAAGGTAATGCTTACATGCCCATGAGCCCCATGTGTGTGTCGGCCCCAAAGCAGATCATCAACCCCCGCTCTCACCCCTCTCCAGCTGGGATGGGTCCCCATACAGATTCCCCTGGCAGTGTGTCTCTGGAGGACAGCGGCTACATGAGGATGTTCTGCGGGGCCAAGATGTCTGTGGACAGCTCAGATGAGAAACTCACCAATGAGGAGTACCTCAACATGTCCCCTGTGGACCCTCTGGTGTCCTTCACCCCCTCAGACTACTTCCTCACAGACACTACCCCCCAGCCTCACCCTCACCACAGACAGCCTTACTCCATCAGTTCCCTGCCCCGCTCTCTCAAAGCCCAGCCCCAGAGGAACGGTGTCACAGACACAGACCAGTACGTGGTGATGAGTCTACAGAGGCAGAGGATAGAAGAGGAGTCCAACTACTGTCCCATCTCACCAGTCTCCATCGGTACGCCCCCCACCAACACCCTCTCCTCAGCGCCCTCGATCCTCAGAGCCGGCAGGGTGACCCAGGAGGGGGGTCTGGTCCACAGGGGGAGGGTGAGTCGACCTACCCGGCTCGCCCTTGACTCTTTGAGGACACTGCCCTGTATGAGCGAACACCCTCTCCCCTCTGAGCCCAGGAGTCCCGGGGAGTACATCAACATAGACTTTGGCAACGCCACACGATACCCGCCTGTCTCTACCACGACTGAAAGCTCTGCTTCATCGCTGGGCTCGGTGGACGGGCCGGCGAGGAGTTCCCCGCCACTCTCCGAATACGTCAACATCAACATCAGCTCATGCTCTTCCAAACACAGGGATTCCCCTTCTTCAATAGGGCGCATGGAGCCGAGTCCTGTGCTCCTCGTGTGTCCCAGCCAGCCTCACAGAGATAATCAGAGGGAGAGAGAGGAGGAGGGGGAGGAGGAGGAGAGAGTCCTAGTGGAATATCCTCTCCAAAAGCATGTGAGCCCTGTGTGCCTGGTTGGAGCTGTAAAAGACGACTACACTGAGATGACCTTCAGTCCTACCAACCCCTCTGTCTCTCTCCCTGCCTCTCTGTGCCCCTCTGACTCCACTACCCCCCTGCCTACCAGCCCCTCGTCCTGCATCCAGAGACTCACCCTGGGGGGAGAGGGCGAAGTGGTGGTCCCCCCTGCCCCTGTGGAGTCCTTCCTCCTGGGGGGTCCCTCCACCCCCCCCATCAACCCAGACAGGGGGGCTAAGGTGATCCGGGCTGACCCCCAGGGTCGCAGGCGCCACAGCTCCGAGACCTTCTCCTCCACAACCACAGTAACGCCAGTGTCTCCATCGTTCGCCCACGATGCCAACAAGCGGCACAGCTCGGCGTCGGTGGAAAACGTGTCGCGGCTGGTCCGGAGCTCGGAGGGCTCAGACGAGGAGTATGGGAACAGCAACAGCCCCATGTGCCGGGAGACATCGGCGGGCTACCAAAACGGACTCAACTACATTGCCTTAAACCTGATGGAAGGGAGCCTGGGGGGTTGCAGCACTCTGGGGGGCTGTGAGGGACTGCTGAGGTTCAAGGCAGCATGTGGATGCAAGGGGGGCATGAACAGTTTCAACGCCAGCCCCTATGCCACCATGGGCTTCAAGGAGACTGCAACAGCAGTGAAAGGTGAGCCTCTGTCGATTATGTGTGTGCCTTTGCATGCTTATCATGAGCCCATTCATTCATCCATGGCATAGAAATAGAATGAATAGAAAGGATGTCTCCATTTAAGTCAATGATGGCATAATGGCTGGACTAGACATTTTGCGTGTAGCCATGCCAGGAAGTAGAAGCAGGAATCTTACCCTTCAATGTGTGCTCTGATTTATTGAGTCAATTCAACTAACATTACGAAAAATACATTCCATTGCGTGAGCTTCATCAAACTGTTTAGTGTTTATGTTTGGTATTGCAAGTCCATTTAAACAAATGTATTTGGTGTATACTGCTTATAGTGAAACGACTTACCATAACATAGATATGATTTATTTCTCTGAACATGATTTATTAAACATGGCGGCTGAAATGATACGTGACGGTGCAAGTTGGAGCACCATGAGAAGTGTAGCGTATTAGTCCTGTTATGCAGCTTATTCAGTGCAAATCAACTGTGATATTTGGAGTAGCCTGTCACACACATTCAGCACATCATTCAGGCCATGGCTGCGGGAAATACGCGTGGTTTCGTCATGCAAATGATTGAAGTTGTTTGAATTCTGGATCAATGTGTGCGCTTGAGTCCCAGCCAGCGTTTCCTGTGACGCAGTTATTCTTCTGGACCAGACTACGCTCGTGCAAATGTACAGGAGTAAATATCCCAACGCGTTGCTTTCAATGATGCTAAAGATTTTTTTTGCTCAGCATGCCAGAACAATCCATAAGGAATATATCGGCTAGGTGGTTTCTTCTTTATGTAACACAGTTATATGTGCTCTGAGAGGATTAGGATACGAGTCAGCAACTATACTGGAAAGTAGGCTCAAACTGATTCTGTTCAAAATGATCACAGAAAATACATCGATTTAGGGGACAATTCACCTACCAAATCACACTTAAACCCCGTCCGTAACTATTGAGGTTGGGGAAACCAAAACATTACCTTTCACCTCGTTCCTGGCTTATGTCTACTGTAGTATCAGTAGCCTGCCATACAACAGTAAATAACACACTCCCCATATATTTGGTTTGGACATTGATGGTGAAATATACATTTACTTGTAGGCCTATAAGCAGCGGCTACACAATGTTGTGATGTGCAATGCCCTGGTAAAGGGAGTGCTCTCTTTCTCCTTTCCTCATTTACTTTCTCTCTTCCTCTGTCTCCCTCTCTGGCTGTAAACAGAAGGGCTGGGTGTAGTCAGTGCACTGGGTTCCCCGGAAAAACAAGTGAGTCAGTTGTTTATCACTTGTCAGGTATTGGGTTTCATGTTAGGAATGTAGTGTTCAAAGGCTGCTGGGAGATGTGAATTTTCACTTGTTTTTCTAACCTACTGGGGGGATTGCAGATCACGTTGTTGTTTTACCGTGAGGAACTTTACAAAACAGACTAACACACACACTGCACCTGCTCCCAAGGGGATTAAAAACCTATGCACTGATTGGCCAAACATACTCAATCAAGGGTGTGTGTTAAGAAGTATTATGCCAGTGTATTTACTTATGTTTGTGTAATAAGGGATTTCATGTGTGTTTGAGCATGACTGGGGTTGCAACATTCTGGGCACTTTCAATAAATTCCCTGGTTTTCTCTGAAATAGTGGTTGGAGTATTCCCAAAATCAGGAGGAATAAGCACGAAAATCCGGAATCCTCCTACTAGGATTTCTGGAAAATGTTGCAACCCTAAGCATGTCTGCTGACTGAGTTGTTTTGTAGACATAGCAGTCATTTCCACAAAGTTGAGCAGAAAGAAAGACCTGGCCCTAAGCTACGGAAGGAGAGGAGATGGGGGAGGAGGAATGGAGACAGAGGAGTGACATGTATTAGTTTGTTTTTCAAAATCAGGACAAAACAGACCACAGTGGGAGGGAGGGGGTAAGAACAGAGGAGGGCAGACAACAAAGCAAGAGAGAAGGAGCAGAGTTGATCCAGTACGAGTTGGCTGTGGCCGGTTATTGCTTGGTTATTTATGGCATTCCCGAAAAACAAATGATCAGCCGGAGAGAAAGAACAAAGTGTTTACCAAGAAATGACAGGCTTTTCCACATTCTTCCCTCAGCACCACAACGTGACTCGTAGTCAGCATTCCAAGATGCTCACATTCATTTGTGACTTGCTGGATTTGGAATGAAAATCATTTGAGGATGAATTGGCCTTTTATATTTTGTGCGTGTGTGACAGCTGCTGTGTGTATCTATTTGTAGGTTACTCTGGCCTTGTGTTTGTAGGTTATTCTGGCCTTGTGTTTGTGGGTTACTCTGGCCTTGTGTTTGTGGGTTACTCTGGCCTTGTGTTTGTGGGTTACTCTGGCCTTGTGTTTGTAAGTTACTCTGGCCTTGTGTTTGTAAGTTACTCTGGCCTTGTGTTTGTAGGTTACTCTGGCCTTGTGTTTGTGGGTTACTCTGGCCTTGTGTTTGTGGGTTACTCTGGCCTTGTGTTTGTGGGTTACTCTGGCCTTGTGTTTGTGGGTTACTCTGGTCTTGTGTTTGTGGGTTACTCTGGTCTTGTGTTTGTGGGTTACTCTGGCCTTGTGTTTGTGGGTTACTCTGGCCTTGTGTTTGTGGGTTACTCTGGCCTTGTGTTTGTAGGTTACTCTGGCCTTGTGTTTGTGGGTTACTCTGGCCTTGTGTTTGTAGGTTACTCTGTCCTTGTATTTGTAGGTTACTCTGGCCTTGTATTTGTAGGTTACTCTGGCCTTGTGTTTGTGGGTTACTCTGGCCTTGTGTTTGTGGGTTACTCTGGCCTTGTGTTTGTGGGTTACTCTGGCCTTGTGTTTGTGGGTTACTCTGGCCTTGTGTTTGTGGGTTACTCTGGTCTTTTGTTTGTGGGTTACTCTGGTCTTGTGTTTGGGTTAATCTGGTCTTGTGTTTGTGGGTTACTCTGGCCTTGTGTTTGTAGTTTGCTCTGGCCTTGTGTTTGTGGGTTACTCTGGCCTTGTGTTTGTGGGTTACTCTGGCCTTGTGTTTGTAGGTTACTCTGGCCTTGTGTTTGTGGGTTACTCTGGCCTTGTGTTTGTAGGTTACTCTGGCCTTGTATTTGTAGGTTACTCTGGCCTTGTATTTGTAGGTTGCTCTGGCCTTGTGTTTGTAGGTTTCTCTGGCCTTGTGTTTGTAGGTTGCTCTGGCCTTGTGTTTGTAGGTTACTCTGGCCTTGTGTTTGTGGGTTACTCTGGCCTTGTGTTTGTAGGTTGCTCTGGCCTTGTGTTTGTGGGTTACTCTGGCCTTGTGTTTGTGGGTTACTCTGGCCTTGTGTTTGTGGGTTACTCTGGCCTTGTGTTTGTGGGTTACTCTGGCCTTGTGTTTGTGGGTTACTCTGGCCTTGTGTTTGTGGGTTACTCTGGCCTTGTGTTTGTGGGTTACTCTGGCCTTGTATTTGTAGGTTACTCTGGCCTTGTGTTTGTGGGTTACTCTGGCCTTGTGTTTGTAGGTTACTCTGGCCTTGTGTTTGTAGGTTACTCTGGCCTTGTGTTTGTAGGTTACTCTGGCCTTGTGTTTGTAGGTTACTCTGGCCTTGTATTTGTAGGTTACTCTGGCCTTGTGTTTGTAGGTTACTCTGGCCTTGTGTTTGTGGGTTACTCTGGCCTTGTGTTTGTAGGTTACTCTGGCCTTGTGTTTGTGGGTTACTCTGGCCTTGTATTTGTGGGTTACTCTGGCTTTGTGTTTGTAGGTTACTCTGACCTTGTGTTTGTAGGTTACTCTGACCTTGTGTTTGTGGGTTACTCTGGCCTTGTGTTTGTGGGTTACTCTGGCCTTGTGTTTGTGGGTTACTCTGGCCTTGTGTTTGTGGGTTACTCTGGCCTTGTGTTTGTGGGTTACTCTGGCCTTGTGTTTGTGGGTTACTCTGGCTTTGTGTTTGTAGGTTACTCTGGCCTTGTATTTGTAGGTTACTCTGGCTTTGTGTTCTTGTGAATTAGATATCAGTATTTGAGACTTATTAGTTTATTGGTTCATTGACTCATTGAGCTGATAGCCTGTCCAAAGCTAGTGTTTTTGGCATTGTTGTTGTTTTGGTTTGGGGGTAGGCATACACTCACTCAGATGGGAGAGGGAAGGGGGTGGGTCACTGAGTGGGTTGGGAGCTGTTTAAATTTCAAAGCATACCCCCATATGGCCCACTCCTGCACCTCACTCTGCCGCCCCGGGTCAGAAACGTAACCTTTGAACTGGCTCTGGGTGTGTGAGGGCCCTTGGGAATAGCAGAGAGGAAGGGAACGCTACAAGCAAACACCAGTTATCTGCAAACAGAATAAGAAACATGTATTCATCTCTCCTACGCTCTCTAGTCTATCTCTGTGTCTGAAACTCTGTGTCTATCTCTGTGTCTGAAACTCTGTGTCTATCTCTGTGTCTGAAACTCTGTGTCTATCTCTGTGTCTGAAACTCTGTGTCTATCTCTGTGTCTGAAACTCTCTCTGTGTGTTTCTCTGACGCTCTTATCATTCCTCTCTCTCCTTTCTTCATGTTTTCCTCTTTTTTTTAATGAGAGCTCTCTCTCTTTTGGGCTGTCAGGTGTTTGATAGAGACACTCATTCTCTCCCTGTTTTTATTTGGGAGCTCTGACCTCGTCCCCCCTTTTGTTTCCCTCTCTACCTCAGTGTGTGTTAGCAGATGGTGGGGGCCGGGGTCTTGCACCTGCCCCTCCCAGCAGTGCTCACTGGTTATCTGGCCCTTCAGAGGCAATGACTGAGCACCATCTGCGTCAGAGAGAAAGGCTGAAAACAAATCCAATTTTGATAAACTCTCATATCTATTGGGTGAAATACCACAGTGAGCAATCACTGCAGCAGGATTTGTAACCTGTTTCCACAAGAAAAGGGCAACCAGTGAAGAACAAACACCATTGTAAATACAACCCATATTTACATTTATTTATATTCCCTTTTGTACTTTAACTGTTTGCACATCATTGCAACACTGTATATAGACATAATATGACTTTTGAAAAGTCTTTATTCTTTTGGAACTTTTATAAGTGTAATGTTTATTTTCATTTTTTATTGTTTATTTCACTTTGTTTATTATCTATATCACTTGCTTTGGCAGTGTAAACATATGCTTCCCATGCCAATAAAGCCCCTTGAATTGAAATTTAATTGAGACCAAATATCACTCTAACCCTCACTTTCGCTCTTTCACTTACTCACTTTTTTCCCTTTCTCCATCTCTCTGTCCCTCCCTCTCTCTCTTTATTTCTCTCACTTTTTCTGGCATTAGTTTCTGTTTACTGTAAGTCATGTGATTAAGTCTCCTAGTCAGTTGGTCTCTGCCCTCCTTTCTCTCTCCGCCCAGAGAGCCCTCTGTCTGTAGCTCCTAGTTCCAGCTGAGGGCCTCTGGTTGGCTTTAATAAAATGCCATAGATGTTTGTTTAACAACTAATTAAACAATTAGTAAATTAGATAGCTAAATAGCCCCATTACAGGAATTCCTTGAATTGCCTCCTGTTTTATGGACTTCTTTGAGAAGAATAATTGCTTTCGAGAATTTTAACTGAATTTGTTACCTAAATGAACTTCACTGAAGTGGTGTGATTTTAGAGGATAGCATAGCTGTGCTGAAAACGCCTGATTGACTTGTCAGCTGCTGTGTGTGGTTAATTATAGATCTATCCAATAATAATACCTAGACGTAGTGACGTATTTCTAATAACGTTTGCCTTCACCTGTCCTCACTACCCTGCCCTCTCTCTGTCTTTCACCCCTCTCTCACTTCACCCCCCCCCCCCCTTCTCTGTGTGATACCCATAAACTAGGACGGGATGTTCCATGGTTAGATAAACTCTGTTAACGTTCCCTCCATTTAGCTGGGAGTTAAGGAGTATTACATTGTGTTCAGGATTAGACATTGTTGAGTATTTTGTTTTGTTTCAAGTTAGATTTAGTGGAAGGGAGAGCACACACACACAGGTTTCCCAAACACTGAGGTGAGTTGCAGTTAGGATCACTTAAGCCTCATTGAGCTCATGTTCTCCTGACTTCCCGGGAACAGGCTTCACTCTCTCCTCACCCATTCCTTCTTATCGCTCTCCATTTTTCTTTGGTTCACTCTCTTTTCTTCCCTCCTCCTCTCTCAAATTCAAAAATAAATGTTAACATGTTGTTTGTTAACACAACCCTGTGCCCCAACAAAAAAACTGTTAGTCTGAATTATGCTACTGCTAGGAGAACCACAGACCTGTTGTCTGAGATATGCTACTGCTAGGATAACTACAGACCTATTGTTTGAGATATGCTACTGCTAGGAGAATTACAGACCTATTGTTTGAGATATGCTACTGCTAGGAGAATTACAGACCTGTTGTCTGAGATATGATACTGCTAGGAGAACCACAGACCTGTTGTCTGAGATATGCTACTGCTAGGAGAATTACAGACCTGTTGTCTGAGATATGATACTGCTAGGAGAACCACAGACCTGTTGTCTGAGATATGCTAATGCTAGGAGAATTACAGACCTATTGTTTGAGATATGCTACTGCTAGGAGAATTACAGACCTATTGTTTGAGATATGCTACTGCTAGGAGAATTACAGACCTGTTGTCTGAGATATGCTACTGCTAGGAGAATTACAGACCTATTGTTTGAGATATGCTACTGCTAGGATAACTACAGACTTGTTGTCTGAGATATGCTACTGCGAGGAGAATTACAGGCCTGTTGTCTGAGATATGCTACTGCGAGGAGAATTACAGGCCTGTTGTCTGAGATATGCTACTGCTAGGAGAATTACAGACCTGTTGTCTGAGATATGCTACTGCTAGGAGAATTACAGACCTGTTGTCTGAGATATGCTACTGCTAGGAGAATTACAGACCTGTTGTCTGAGATATGATACTGCTAGGATAACTACAGACCTGTTGCCTGAGATATGCTACTGCTAGGAGAATTACAGATGTGTTGTCTGAGATATGATACTGCTAGGAGAATGACAGACCTGTTGTCTGAGATATGATACTGCTAGGATAACCACAGACCTGTTGTCTGAGATTTGATACTGCTAGGATAACTACAGCCCTGTTGTCTGAGATATGCTACTGTGAGGAGAACCATAGACCTGTTGTCTGAGATATGCTACTGCTAGGATAATTACAGACCTGTTGTCTGAGATATGCTACTGCTAGGAGAATTACAGACCTGTTGTCTGAGATATGCTACTGCTAGGAGAATTACAGACCTGTTGTCTGAGATATGCTACTGCTAGGAGAATTACAGACCTGTTGTCTGAGATATGCTACTGCTAGGATAATTACAGACCTGTTGTCTGAGATATGCTACTGCTAGGAGAATTACAGACCTGTTGTCTGAGATATGCTACTGCTAGGAGAATTACAGACCTGTTGTCTGAGATATGCTACTGCTAGGATAATTACAGACCTGTTGTCTGAGATATGCTACTGCTAGGATAATTACAGACCTGTTGTCTGAGATATGCTACTGCTAGGAGAATTACAGACCTGTTGTCTGAGATATGCTACTGCTAGGAGAATTACAGACCTGTTGTCTGAGATATGCTACTGCTAGGAGAATTACAGACCTGTTGTCTGAGATATGCTACTGCTAGGATAATTACAGACCTGTTGTCTGAGATATGCTACTGCTAGGAGAATTACAGACCTGTTGTCTGAGATATGCTACTGCTAGGAGAATTACAGACCTGTTGTCTGAGATATGCTACTGCTAGGATAATTACAGACCTGTTGTCTGAGATATGCTACTGCTAGGATAATTACAGACCTGTTGTCTGAGATATGCTACTGTGAGGAGAACCATAGACCTGTTGTGTGAGATTTGATACTGCTAGGATAACTACAGTCCTGTTGTCTGAGATATGATACTGCTAGGAGAATTACAGACCTGTTGTCTGAGATATGCTACTGCTAGGATAATTACAGACCTGTTGTCTGAGATATGCTACTGCTAGGATAATTACAGACCTGTTGTCTGAGATATGATACTGTGAGGAGAACCATAGACCTGTTGTCTGAGATTTAATACTGCTAGGCGAACCACAGACCTGTTGTCTGAGGTTTAATACTGCTAGGAGAACCACAGACCTGTTGTCTGAGATTTGATACTGCTAGGCGAACCACAGACCTGTTGTCTTAGATATGAACTTCATACTTTGTACTTTAAACTACAGTAGCATGTCTGCTCCTTTGTATATGCCTGTGGAGTGTGTGAGTGTGATGTAGATTGTTCTTGGCCTGAGAACAGCAGGTCTATGTATAGCCAGTGAGAAATAAATAAATAATGTGGAGAGCAGTGTGGTTGGGGGAAGGGGCACCTTCCAGGAAGGGGTAGAGGGGTGTGTGGTGGAGTGCCTATAAGGGGGATGGGTAGGCTGTAACGGGTTTGTTTATCCCTCCCTCTACCCCCTCACTCTCTCCCTCTGTGATCAGCGTGTGTGAAATTAGCTGTATTAGGGGAGGTAGTCTCTCTCAGCTGACACACACTGCACTGAGAAGTGCTGGTTGAGTCTCCACTCATAAAAGGGGATTGTGATGGCCTGGCAGGACTGTGTGATTGGTAACCAGGGGTGTGTGTTTAGAAACCTCGGTTGTGTGTGTGAGATGATTAAGCTCTGATTCTCGGCAACTCTCCCTCATCCCCACTCCCTCACACCCCTGTGTCTGCAACCAACTGGTCTGGACTGGCCCTGCTGGGGCACACACACACACACACACACACACACACACACACACACACACACACACACACACACACACACACACACACACACACAGACACAGACACAGACACAGACACATTCCCATGTCAGGTTGACTTTGTTACTCTGGTTGTCCAACCCTCTCCCTGAATGGAGTGACTGGACCCTGGGTGTAATTGGCCCTGTGAAATTCAAACTACTTCTGTGAACTCTGCTGTCACATACACCACACCAGGTCAGAAGATATTTTATCAGATGTGGTGTTATGGTGAGGTTGGACAGCCATGAGGTGTTGGTTTATGGTGAGGTTGGACAGCCATGAGGTGTTGGTTTATGGTGAGGTTGGACAGCCATGAGGTGTGGCGTTATGGTGAGGTTGGACAGCCATGAGGTGTGAGGTTGGACAGCCATGAGGTGTGGCGTTATGGTGAGGTTGGTCAGCCATGAGGTGTTGCGTTATGGTGAGGTTGGACAGCCATGAGGTGTGGCGTTATGGTGAGGTTGGTCAGCCATGAGGTGTTGCGTTATGGTGAGGTTGGACAGCCATGAGGTGTGGCGTTATGGTGAGGTTGGTCAGCCATGAGGTGTTGCGTTATGGTGAGGTTGGACAGCAATGAGGTGTGGCGTTATGGTGAGGTTGGACAGCCATGAGGTGTGGCGTTATGGTGAGGTTGGTCAGCCATGAGGTGTGGCGTTATGGTGAGGTTGGTCAGCCATGAGGTGTTGCGTTATGGTGAGGTTGGACAGCCATGAGGTGTTGGTTTATGGTGAGGTTGGACAGCCATGAGGTGTTGGTTTATGGTGAGGTTGGACAGCCATGAGGTGTTGGTTTATGGTGAGGTTGGACAGCCATGAGGTGTGGCGTTATGGTGAGGTTGGTCAGCCATGAGGTGTTGCGTTATGGTGAGGTTGGACAGCCATGAGGTGTTGGTTTATGGTGAGGTTGGACAGCCATGAGGTGTTGGTTTATGGTGAGGTTGGACAGCCATGAGGTGTTGGTTTATGGTGAGGTTGGACAGCCATGAGGTGTTGGTTTATGGTGAGGTTGGACAGCCATGAGGTGTTGGTTTATGGTGAGGTTGGTCAGCCATGAGGTGTGGCATTATGGTGAGGTTGGACAGCCATGAGGTGTTGGTTTATGGTGAGGTTGGTCAGCCATGAGATGTGGCGTTATGGTGAGGTTGGTCAGCCATGAGGTGTGGTTTTATGGTGAGGTTGGACAGCCATGAGGTGTGGTGTTATGGTGAGGTTGGACAGCCATGAGGTGTGGTGTTATGGTGAGGTTGGACAGCCATGAGGTGTGGCGTTATGGTGAGGTTGGTCAGCCATGAGGTGTGGCGTTATGGTGAGGTTGGTCAGCCATGAGGTGTGGTTTTATGGTGAGGTGGGTCAGCCATGAGGTGTGGCGTTATGGTGATGTTGGTCAGCCATGAGGTGTGGTGTTATGGTGAGGTTGGTCAGCCATGAGGTGTGGTTTTATGGTGAGGTTGGTCAGCCATGAGGTGTGGTGTTATGGTGAGGTTGGTCAGCCATGAGGTGTGGTGTTATGGTGAGGTTGGTCAGCCATGAGGTGTGGTTTTATGGTGAGGTTGGTCAGCCATGAGGTGTGGTGTTATGGTGAGGTTGGACAGCCATGAGGTGTGGCGTTATGGTGAGGTTGGTCAGCCATGAGGTGTGGTGTTATGGTGAGGTTGGTCAGCCATGAGGTGTGGCGTTATGGTGAGGTTGGTCAGCCATGAGGTGTGGTGTTATGGTGAGGTTGGACAGCCATGAGGTGTGGCGTTATGGTGAGGTTGGTCAGCCATGAGGTGTGGTTCCCATGAACAGGCTAGGTCCTGGTTCCTGGTTCCTGGTTGTATATCTGACAGAGCACGGACAGGGTGACACAGTGTCTGTGGAAGTGGGTCAGCCCCTCTAATGTGATTAGCAGGATAATATAGACTCTAATCAGCCTCCTGTGAGTGTGAGTAGCGCAAGGTGAATCACTCCTCTATTTACTAGTATACTATGTACTGCACCTCCTCTGTGACTGTGGAGTGACAGAGGCATTTAGCAGTTTTGGGTATAAATAGTAGTTATCCCATTCCTCTCTTTCTCCTAGGAGGTGGGTTCTCCTAGTACGTGGGTATAGGGGGTTCTCCTAGTAGGTGGGTATAGGGGGTTATCCTAGGAGGTGGGTTCTCCTAGTAGGTGGGTATAGGGGGTTCTCCTAGTAGGTGGGTATAGGGAATTGTCCTAGTAGGTGGGTATAGGGAGTTCTCTTAGTAAGTGGGTATAGGGGGTTCTCCTAGTAGGTGGGTATAGGGGGTTCTCCTAGTAGGTGGGTATAGGGGGTTCTCCTAGTAGGTGGGTATAGGGGTTTCTCCTAGTAGGTGGGTATAGGGGGTTCTCCTAGTAGGTGGGTATAGGGGGTTCTCCGAGTAGGTGGGTATAGGGGGTTCTCCGAGTAGGTGGGTATAGGGGGTTCTCCGAGTAGGTGGGTATAGGGGGTTCTCCTAGTAGGTGGGTATAGGGGGTTCTCCTAGTAGGTGGGTATAGGGAGTTCTCTTAGTAGGTGGGTATAGGGGGTTCTCCTAGTAGGTGGGTATAGGGGGTTCTCCTAGTAGGTGGGTATAGGGGGTTCTCCTAGTAGGTGGGTATAGGGGGTTCTCCTAGTAGGTGGGTATAGGGAGTTCTAGTAGGTGGGTATAGGGAGTTCTCTTAGTAGGTGGATATCAAGGATCAGTATTCTGGGAAAGTATCATTATTATAGTGTTTTGGTCTGACATTTTGTTTCAAGTTTTGATGTTATGTCATTTCTCTGTGTGTGTGTGTGTGTTTCCTAACACTGCAGGTTCTGAATCAGGTTTGTTTAAGAGAGTGGCCAGCTCTGTGAAAAAAACTCTTGTTCTCTGCTTGAAAAAGACAGTGGTGTAAAGTACATAAGTAAAACGTTGAAGTACTACTTAAGTAGTTTTTTGGGGTATCTGTACTTTACTGTTTATATTTTTGACAACTTTTACTTCACTTTATTCCTAAAGAAAATAATGTACTTTTTACCTCATGTTTTCCCTGACACTCAAAAGTAAATTGTGAATTATTAGCAGAACAGGAAAATGGTCCAATTACACATTTATCATGAGAACGTTCCTGCTCATTCCTTCTGCCTCTGATCTGGCAGACTCATTAAACACAAATTATTCATTTGTAAGTTTTATCTGTGTTGGAGTGCAGCCCTGACTATCCGTAAATGAAAAAAAACAAGAAAATGGTGCCATCTGGTTTGCTTAATAAGGAATTTTAAATGATTTATACTTTTACTTTTGATACTTAATCATATTTTAGAAAAGTTCAATTTCTTTTCATACTGAAGTATATTTAAAATCAAATACTTTTAGACTTTTACTCAATTAGTATTTTACTGGGTGACTTTCACTTGATCTATTTTCTGTTAAGATATCTTTACTTTTACTGAAGTATGAAAATTGGCTACTTTTTCCACCACTGGAAAAAGAGAGAGGTAGTGAGGTAGTGAGGTAGTGAGGTAGTGAGGTAGTGAGGTAGTGAGGTAGTGAGGTAGTGAGGTAGTGAGGTAGTGAGGTAGTGAGGTGAGTGAGGTGAGTGAGGTGAGTGAGTGAGTGAGTGAGTGAGTGAGTGAGTGGGAGGCATGGAGGGGAAATGCAGTGTGCTGTTACTTCCACGCCAGCACGGCATGCAAATCACACTGCACAAACAAGTACACAGGAGCAAGGGTCACAGCACAGAGAGAGAGCGAGAGAGAGACAGAGAGACAGAGTGTTTATACAAGGCCAGAAAAACACTCTGTGTGTGTTTGTTTGTGCTTGTTTGTTTACCTGGTCTGTTTTTGTCTGTTTTTCTGTGTTTTATGTTTCTCTTAGTGCTGTATGCTTAGGTGTGTGTTTTATGTTTCTCTTAGAGTGCTGTATGCTTAGGTGTGTGTTTTATGTTTCTCTTAGAGTGCTGTATGCTTAGGTGTGTGTTTTATGTTTCTCTTAGAGTGCTGTATGCTTAGGTGTGTGTTTTATGTTTCTCTTAGAGTGCTGTATGCTTAGGTGTGTGTTTTATTTTCTGTACTTCTGCATATGCTTCTGTATGTTTTTCAACGTGAGTGTCAGTGTTGGTATGGGTCAGTGTTTGTCATTGGAGACTGTACTCTGTCAGCTGAACAGTGCTAAACGTTGCTCTGTTTCCCCTCTGCCACTTGATTGTCTCCCAGCTGACTCACGTCACTGTCACTGTTGGTATGGGTCACCACCACTCATTGGACTCACTGTACTCTGTCACTGAACAGTGCAAACGTTGCTCTGTTTCCCTCTGCCACTCACACTGTCTCCAGCTCACTCACTCACTCACTCACTCACTCACCACTCACTCACTCACTCACTCACTCACTCACTCACACACACACACACACTGTACGTACACTCACTCACTCACTCACCACTCACTCACTCACCACTCCACCACTCACTCACTCACTCACCACTCACTCACCACTCACTCACTCACACACACACACACTGTACGTACACTCACTCACTCACTCACTCACTCACACACACACACACACACACACTCACACTCACACTCACACTCACACTCACACTCACACACTCACGCACACATACTGTACCTACACACACTCACGCACACATACTATACGTCACACACTCACGCACACACTCACGCACACATACTGTACGTCACACACTCACGCACACATACTGTACCTACACACACTCACGCACACATACTGTACGTACACACTCACGCACACATACTACGCACACACTCACGCACACATACTGTACCTACACACACTCACGCACACATACTGTACGTACACACACTCACGCACACATACTGTACGTACACACACTCACGCACACATACTGTACGTACACACACTCACGCACACATACTGTACGTACACATACTGTACGTACACATACTGTACGTACACATACTGTACGTACACACACTCACACTCACATACTGTACGTACACACACTCACGCACACATACTGTAGGTACACACACTCACACACACACACACTCACGCACACATACTGTAGGTACACACACTCACACACACACACACTCACGCACACATACTGTACGTACACACACTCACGCACACATACTGTAGGTACACACACTCACACACACACACTCACACTCACATACTGTACGTACACACACTCACGCACACATACTGTACGTACACACACTCACGCACACATACTGTACGTACACACACTCACGCACACACACTCACGCACACATACTGTACGTACACACACTCACGCACACATACTGTACGTACACACACTCACGCACACACACACATGCACACATACTGTACGTACACACACTCACGCACACATACTGTACGTACACATCGTTTCTCAATGGAAGAGATAACAAGAGCCTAGTGGGACAAAAAAAGGAATGCATTTTTAAGTCTGTATGTGGGATTTGCTTGTAGATAATATGGCAAACTAATTAACCAAACCACACCCCTCTCTGTTTCTCTTTCCCTCCATTCAGACTGAAATCTGATGGGACCACCCCCCTCCTATACCCCCTGTTCCCCTCTCACTCTCTCTCTCTCTCTCTCTCTCTCTCTCTCTCTCTCTCTCTCTCTCTCTCTCTCTCTCTCTCTCTCTGTCTCTCCTGGCTGCGAACGATGGATAACGCTGCAGCCTAGTGACGAGGTCGCCACGCCAACAGCTGGACCATGTGCTGCAGTAGACAAACTTTAACCTCCACCATCCCCTCCCCTAGGGGTCAACAGGGCCGCCGTTGTCACGACAATGTGGACACTTGACCCCCCCCTCCCCCAAGTCTCCTATCTTCACTCCCCCCTCTCGGCACCCAGACATTGAGGGGCCGTCGCTGCTGCTATCTAGACAAATAAAAAGAATGTTTCTTCAAAGATTATCTATGTACATTCAAAGTTACTTGTGCAAAATGATATTATTATTATTATTATTGTTATTATTATTATTCCACTGGTTATCTTTTGGCTTTGGCTGACAGGGCCAGTTAACCTCACCTTGAACCAAACCTCAAGATATGCGAAACACACGTTATACATACTTACACATGTTTATTTATTTATATGTGTGCACTTAGTGGTGCATGTGTGTGTGTGGATGTGTACACTGAATTTGTACTGAAGAGAGGTGGCATTTTACGAATATATTCAACAACGTAGTGAGTTAGCAGTTGCTTAAAACCCCTACCTCAGAGCAAACCAGGTTAGTACTTATTTACACACCAGAAATATATATCGAGATATATTTATTTATTTTCAGAGGTGAATGTTTTTATGAACACCAATCCAAAGCCTTACTACTCTCCTGTCCGCAGTTTCTGATGGACGTTTAGTTTGGACCTATAAACACGCAGAAAATCAAAGACTTAAATCCATTGCCATGGAGACGGAATGCTTGTCTGAGCAGCTGGAGAGGAAGAAATGTCTGTCTGACCTCTTTCCCTCTGCAATCAAAGATTATTGAGATTATTACAGTTTGTTCACATATAGTTACTATATATTAATATGCCATAGTAATATATTTATCATTGCATACAAAGCTTACGAGAAGAAGCTGTTCGGCATTATTCAACACGCAAGTAAAAGCCAGGAGAATGGGATCCAGGAGGAGTTTTCTAGAGTAGGACACACATCATAATCACACACACATCATCATCACACACACATCATCATCATCACACACATCCGCATGTCCCAGTTTCACCTGTGCTGGTGGTCTGTTGTTAATGCCTAGAACACCATCATTGAGACAAAGCCTTTATATACTTTAACAGATTACCTAGTTCACTCACAATGACCCACACGTTATTCTCACCTGATGCCTCAGCACGGCACCTGTGGTTAGCTGTGATAGGCTATTTGGCACAGAGGTGTGCTGTGATTGGGCTGGTGGGCAGACTCACGACTGGTTTTCAGAGAGGTTTTGACATGCCTGAAGCCATGGCTGCTGCTTTGGGCTGTGAGACAGGAAGGAAGGAGGAGACACACCAGAGTTGACGCTGCACGGTCTTGCACTTACAAACTGCCTAGATTGTAAACACAAGACACTTGAATGTAGTCTATTCCATGTTCTCCTCTTAGGGAACGTAACCACCTTGACAACGAGTAGAAATACCACAACAATAATATCTACGACAACTGCTACAACATGCAGAATAAGACAAAAGAAACAGGCAAAAACATAACGATCAAAAAACGGAGTAAGGACGAAGAGTGTCGCTTACATTGTCAGTTCATTGGTACTCAACGTTCGCCTATATACTGTAAAAATGTACAAATACAGAGAATAGAATTGAGCGCAAGCTGAACCTTTTGTTTGAGAGAAATTTTAAGTTAAAGATGATAAATTATGTTTGTACTGTTTATGTGTTTGGAGTGAATTCCCGGAAACAATGAAAGCACTAATTATTAAGTTATATACAAGCAGCAGTGTTTGGCCTGGATTTTAAAATGATTATTACAGGATGGTCTTGTGAAATGATTGCCTCTACAAGGACATTTTCTAATGCTGTAATTCCGAGAAATACTTTGAGAACAAATGATTCATTAATACTTGACATACACGTTTATTCTTGCTACTTAGGTACATTTCACGAATGGCACATGCAATATTTACATTTTTAAGAAATTTGTTTATAGAGAGGTACCAACTGTATAATAATATGTTAATAATGTTTGTTAAACTTTAAAATATATATTTTTTTTGCTCTTTGTATTTTTTTTCTGCCAATTGATATAATGGAAAGTGTTCTGTTTGTTTTTGCTAATAGAGCGTATTGGTGATTTGACCAGTGTTTTTTTGCATTTGGATAGCGTTCCTGTTGGGTTTTTATTTAGCGTCTAAACATTACGATGATATGACGACTTAGCTTAACTTGCTGTGTCTTCCATTGTAAATACTTCATATCTCATGACTTATTGAGATGCTACTAAGAGATGATCATTTAAACCTAGTGTAGTTGCCATGGCTTTAGACTGTATTGATTCTTTATAGACACTTGCAATAAAGAATAACATTGTTTAAGAAAGCTAATGACTCTGTCTCCTCAATTTTTTCCACAAACAAGTGTGGTTGTTTTTTTGGGGATCTCTTATCTGAATGGAAGAAGGACCGGAGCATCATCTGTCTCCACAGACACCATATGTCTCAATTCATTTTTCAATAAATCAAATAAAAACCTCTCTCTCTCTCTGTTGTGTCTTAGCCACGCATGTTCATCTGTTCCCTCTCTACTAGTATCCCTCAATGAGTATTGTACTATGACTTCTGCCCATTGAACAACACCCCAGTGGCAAGACAGAAGAATTCTTTAAGTATCGTCTAGCATTAGCGCTGCTATGGGTTTGCTCCCCCAACCCCTACAATAGTAATTAGACTAGCTTGTCATGAGCGACAGAACAGAGAAGGAATAAATACAAGCAGTTATGGGATTGTGTTTCTGTGCCCTCAGCCATATGCTGTCAGATTATTCCTTCTCACAGCCATGCTAATTGAAATGGTCATTAAGGTTGGGAAACTTTGTATAACTAACAGTCTGGTTGGGATATTAGTTTGTGTGTGTGTGTTTTTTGGGGCAGGGTGTGTGTGTGTATGGGGGGAGGGGTTGTAATTATGTGTGTATACAGTAGTTGCCAAAAGTTTTGAGAGTAACGCAAATATTAATTTTCACAGTCTGCTGCTTCAGTGTCTTTAGATATTTTTTGTCAGATGTTACTATGGAATACTGAAGTATAATTACAAGCATTTCACAAGTGTCAAAGGCTTTTATTGACAATTACATGAAGTTGATGCAAAGAGTCAATATTTGCAGTGTTAACCCTTCTTTTTCAAGACCTCTGCAATCCGTCCTGGCATGCTGTCAATTAACTTCTGGGCCACATCCTGACTGATGGCAGCCCATTCTTGCATAATCAATGCTTGGAGTTTGTCAGAATTTGTGGGTTTTTGTTTGTCTACCCGCCTCTTGAGGATTGACCACAAGTTCTCAATAGGATTAAGGTCTGGGGAGTTTCCTGGCCATGGACACAAAATATCGATGTTTTGTTCCCCGAGCCACTTAGTTGTCACTTTTGCCTTATGGCAAGGTGCTCCATCATGCTAGAAAAGTCATTGTTCATCACCAAACTCAATCAGCATGACAGAGTGATCTCCAGCCTTGTCCTCGTCAACACTCACACCTGTGTTAATGAGAGAATCACTGACATGATGTCAGCTGGTCCTTTTGTGGCAAGGCTGTTATGCAGTGGAAATGTTTTTTTTTAGGGGGATTCAGTTCATTTGCATGGCAAAGAGGGACTTTGCAATGAATTGCAATTAATCTGATCACTCTTCATAACATTCTGGAGTATATGCAAATTGCCTTCATACAAACTGAGGCAGCAGACTTTGTGAAAATGTATATTTGTGTAATTCTCAAAACTTTTGGTCACGACTGCATGTTTGTGAAGGGGTTTTGGCAGATTGCTTTTGTGTGCATATGCACTTAGTGTACAAAACATTAAGAACACCTTCCTAATATTGAGTTTCACCCTTGCTCTTTTACCCTCAGAACAGCCTGAATTTGTCGGGGCATGGAATCTACAAGGTGTCGAAAGTGTTCCACAGGGATGCTGCCCCATGATGACTCCAATGCTTCTGCACACTTGTGTCAAGTTGGCTGGATGTGTTTTGGGTGGTGGACCGTTCTTGATACAGACGGGAAACTGTTGAGCGTGAAAAACTCAGCAGCGTTGTAGTTCTTGACACAAAACGGAGCGCCTGGCACCTACTACCATACCCCGTTCAAAGGCACTTAAATATTTTGTCTTGCCCATTCACCCTCTGAATGGTACACAAACACAATCAATGTCTCAGTCATTTCAAGGCTTTAAAATCCTTATTTAACCTGCCTTTTCCTCATCTACACTGATTGAAGTGGATTTAACAAGTGACATCAATAAGAGATCATAGCTTTCATCTGGATTCACCTGGTCAGTCTAAGTCATGGAAAAAGCAGGTATCCGTAATGTTTTGTACACTCAGTGTAGTATCAAATACAATTTGAAATGAAAATGCTTACTTACGAGCACTTGCCAACAATGCAGCGGGAAAGAAAATAGAGAAATAATCAGAAAGTTAAACATGTAATAATAAAATATATAATAAATACATAATGAGTAACAATAACTTGTCTATATACACAGGGTACCAGTACTGAGTCCATGTGCAGGGGTACGTGGTAATTGAGATAAACTACCGGTCCAAAGATTTAGAACGCCTACTCATTCAAGGGGTTTTGTTATTTTTACTATTTTATACATTGTAGAGTAGTAGTGAAGACATCAAAACTATGAAATAACACATGGAATCATGTAGTAACCAAAAAAGTGTTAAACAAATCAAAACACTGTATATTTTATATTTGAGATTCTTCAAATAGCCACCCTTTGCCTTGATGACAGCTTTGCACACTCTTGGCATTCTCTCAACCAGCTTCATGAGGTAATCACCTGGAATGCATTTCAATTAACAGGTGCGCCTTGTTAACTTCTTGCGTCGAGCCATCCCGGATCCGGGATCGTGAATAATGTAGACAAAGCTCATTACCATAACGCAACGTTAACTATTCATGAAAATCGCAAATGAAATTAAATTAATCTATTTGCTCTGAAGCTTAGCCTTTTGTTAACAACACTGTCATCTCGGGTTTTCAAAATATGCTTCTCAACCATAGCAAACTAGCATTTAGTATTTAGCGTTTAGCATTAGCATTTAGCGTTAGCATTTAGCATTAGCATTTAGCGTTAGCATTAGCAGGCAACATTTTCACAAAAACCAGCAAAAACATTCAATAAATCATTTACCTTTGAAGAACTTCAGATGTTTTCAATGAGGAGACTCAGTTAGATAGCAAATGTTCAGTTTTCCTGAAAGATTAGTTGTGCAGGAGAAATCGGTCCGTTTTCTGCGTCATGTTTGGCTACCAAAAAAAAACGAAAGTTCATTCATCCAAACGCCAAACTTTCTTCCACATTAACTCCATAATATCGACTGAAACATGGTAAACGTTGTTTAGAATCAATCCTCAAGGTGTTTTTCACATATCTCTTCATGATATATCATTCCTGGAAGTCTCCTCTCTGTCTCAATCACATGGATGAATGCGAGCAGCTTGGAGATTACGCAACAATTTCAACAAAGGACACTGGGCGGATCCCTGGTAAATGTAGTCTCTTATGGCCAATCTTCCAATGATATGCCTACAAATACGTCACAATGCTGCAGACAACTTGGAGAAACGATAGAAAGGGCAGGCTAATTCGAGGTGCTTTCACAGCCATATAAGGAGACAATGGAAAACAGAGCCTCAAAAATCCTGCTCATTTCCTGTTTGAGGTTGCATCATGGTTTCGCCTGTAAAATCAGTTCTGGGGCACCCACAGATAATATCTTTGCAGTTTTGAAAACGTCAGAGTGTTTTCTTTCCAAAGCTGGCAATTATATGCATAGTGGAGCATCTTTTTGTGACAAAATATTGCGCTTAAAACGGGCACATTTTTTTATTCAATAATGAAATAGCGCCCCCCTAGCTTCAACTGGTTAAAGTTACTTTTTGGAATTTCTTTCCTTATTAATGCGTTTGAGTCAATCAGTTGTGTTGTGACAAGGTAGAAGGGTTTATACCTTTTTGGTAAAAGACCCAATCCATATTATGGCAAGAACCTCTCAAACGAGCAAAGAGAAACGACATTCCAACATTACTTTAAGACATGAAAGTCGGTCAATCCAGAAAACTTCAAGAACTTTGAAAGCGCTTTGATGAAACTGGCTCTCATGAGGACCGCCACAGGAAAGGAATACCCAGAGTTACCAATCTCAGAAATTGCAGCCCAAATAAATCCTTCAGAGAGTTCAAGTAAAGGACACCAATAATAAGAAGAGACTTGCTTGGGCCAAAAAACACAAACAATGGACATTAGACCGGTGGAAATCTGTCCTTTGGTCTGATGAGACTAAATCTGAGATTGTTGGTTCCATCCGCCGTGTCTTTGTGAGACGCAGGGTAGGTGAATGGATGATCTCCACATGTGTGGTTCCCACCGTGAAGCATGGAGGAGGAAGTTTTATGGTGTCGGGGTGCTTTGTTGGTGATACTGTCTGTGATTTATTTAGAATTCTAGGCACATTTAACCAGCATGGCTACCACGGAATACTGCTGCGATACGTCATCCCATCTGGTTTTCACTTAGTGGGTCTATCATTTGTTTTTCAAAAGGACAATGACCCACCACACCTACAGGCTGTGTAAGGGCTATTTGATCAAGAAGGAGCGCTGCATCAGATGACCTGGCTTCTGCAATCACCCAACCTCAACCTAATTTAGATGGTTTGGGATGAGTTGGACCACAGAGAGAAGGAAAAACAGCCAACAAGTGCTCAGCATATGTGGGAACTCCTTGTGAAAACCATTCCTCATGAAGCTAGTTGAGAGAATGCCAAGAATGTGCAAGCTGTCATCAAGGAAAAGGGTGGCTACTTTGAAGAATCTCAAATACAAAATATATTTAGACTTGTTTAACACTTTTTTGGATACAACATGATTCCATATGTGTTATTTCATAGTTTTGATGTCTTCACTATTATTCTACAATGTAGACAAACCTTTGAATGAGTAGGTGTGTCCATACTTTTGACTGGTACTGTAGGTATTACAGGCTGGGTCAGGGAGAGGTTGAAAATGTCAGTGAAGACACTTGCCAGCTGGTCAGCGCATGCTCTTAGTATGTATCCTGGTAATCCATCTGGGCCTGCGGCCTTGTGAATTTTAAACATGGGGGGGTATGTTTCAGCGGCAGGGACTGGGAGACCAGTCAGGATCGATTGAGAGATGAACGGAACAAAGTACAAATCAAATAAAATTTTATTTGTCACATACACATGGTTAGCAGATGTTAATGCGAGTGTAGCGAAATGCTTGTGCTTCTAGTTCCGACAATGTAGTGATAACCAACAAGTAATCTAACTAACAATTCCAAAACTACTGTCTTATACACAGTGTAAGGGGATAAAGAATATGTACATAAGGATATATGAATGAGTGATGGTACAGAGCAGCATACAGTAGATGGTATCGAGTACAGTATATACATATGAGATGAGTATGTAGACAAAGTAAACAAAGTGGCATAGTTAAAGTGGCTAGTGATACATGTATTTCATAAGGATGCAGTCGATGATGTAGAGTACAGTATATACGTATGCATATGAGATGAATAATGTAGGGTAAGTAACATTATATAAGGTAGCATTGTTTAAAGTGGCTAGTGATATATTTACATCATTTCCCATCAATTCCCATTATTAAAGTGGCTGGAGTTGGGTCAGTGTCAATGACAGTGTGTTGGCAGCAGCCACTCAATGTTAGTGGTGGCTGTTTAACAGTCTGATGGCCTTGAGATAGAAGCTGTTTTTCAGTCTCTCGGTCCCAGCTTTGATGCACCTGTACTGACCTCGCCTTCTGGATGATAGCGGGGTGAACGGGCAGTGGTTCGGGTGGTTGATGTCCTTGATGATCTTTATGGCCTTCCTGTAACATCGGGTGGTGTAGGTGTCCTGGAGGGCAGGTAGTTTGTCCCCGGTGATGCGTTGTGGAGAGCCTTACGGTTGAGGGCGGAGCAGTTGCCGTACCAGGCGGTGATACAGGCCGCCAGGATGCTCTCGATTGTGCATCTGTAGAAGTTTGCGAGTGCTTTTGGTGACAAGCCAAATTTCTTCAGCCTCCTGAGGTTGAAGAGACGCTGCTGCGCCTTCTTCACGACGCTGTCAGTGTGAGTGGACCAATTAAGTTTGTCTGTGATGTCACATTCTCCTCCTCTGTCTCTGCTGCTAAAGCCACTTTCTACCACTCTAAATTCCAAGCATCTGCCTCTAACCCTAGGAAGCTCTTTGCCACCTTCTCCTCCCTCCTGAATCCCCCCCCCCCCTCCTCCCTCTCTGCAGATGACTTCGTCAACCATTTTGAAAAGAAGGTCGACGACATCCGATCCTCGTTTGCTAAGTCAAACGACACCGCTGGTTCTGCTCACACTGCCCTACCCTGTGCTCTGACCTCTTTCTCCCCTCTCTCTCCAGATGAAATCTTGCGTCTTGTGACGGCCGGCCGCCCAACAACCTGCCCGCTTGACCCTATCCCCTCCTCTCTTCTCCAGACCATTTCCGGAGTCCTTCTCCCTTACCTCACCTCGCGCATCAACTCATCCCTGACCGCTGGCTACGTCCCTTCCGTCTTCAAGAGAGCGAGAGTTGCACCCCTTCTGAAAAAACCTACACTCGATCCCTCCGATGTCAACAACTACAGACCAGTATCCCTTCTTTCTTTTCTCTCCAAAACTCTTGAACGTGCCGTCCTTGGCCAGCTCTCCCGCTATCTCTCTCAGAATTACCTTCTTGATCCAAATCAGTCAGGTTTCAAGACTAGTCATTCAACTGAGACTGCTCTTCTCTGTATCACGGAGGCGCTCCGCACCGCTAAAGCTAACTCTCTCTCCTCTGCTCTCATCCTTCTAGACCTATCGGCTGCCTTCGATACTGTGAACCATCAGATCCTCCTCTCCACCCTCTCCGAGTTGGGCATCTCCCGGCGCGGCCCACGCTTGGATTGCGTCCTACCTGACAGGTCGCTCCTACCAGGTGGCGTGGCGAGAATCTGTCTCCTCACCACACGCTCTCACCACTGGTGTCCCCCAGGGCTCTGTTCTAGGCCCTCTCCTATTCTCGCTATACACCAAGTCACTTGGCTCTGTCATAACCTCACATGGTCTCTCCTATCATTGCTATGCAGACGACACACAATTAATCTTCTCCTTTCCCCCTTCTGATGACCAGGTGGCGAATCGCATCTCTGCATGTCTGGCAGACATATCAGTGTGGATGACGGATCACCACCTCAAGCTGAACCTCGGCAAGACGGAGCTGCTCTTCCTCCCGGGGAAGGACTGCCCGTTCCATGATCTCGCCATCACGGTTGACAACTCCATTGTGTCCTCCTCCCAGAGCGCTAAGAACCTTGGCGTGATCCTGGACAACAAACACCCTGTCGTTCTCAACTAACATCAAGGCGGTGGCCCGTTCCTGTAGGTTCATGCTCTACAACATCCGCAGAGTACGACACTGCCTCACACAGGAAGCGGCGCAGGTCCTAATCCAGGCACTTGTCATCTCCCGTCTGGATTACTGCAACTCGCTGTTGGCTGGGCTCCCTGCCTGTGCCATTAAACCCCTACAACTCATCCAGAACGCCGCAGCCCGTCTGGTGTTCAACCTTCCCAAGTTCTCTCACGTCACCCCGCTCCTCCGCTCTCTCCACTGGCTTCCAGTTGAAGCTCGCATCCGCTACAAGACCATGGTGCTTGCCTACGGAGCTGTGAGGGAACGGCACCTCAGTACCTCCAGGCTCTGATCAGGCCCTACACCCAAACAAGGGCACTGCATTCATCCACCTCTGGCCTGCTCGCCTCCCTACCACTGAGGAAGTACAGTTCCCGCTCAGCCCAGTCAAAACTGTTCGCTGCTCTGGCCCCCCAATGGTGGAACAAACTCCCTCACGACGCCAGGACAGCGGAGTCAATCACCACCTTCCGGAGACACCTGAAACCCCACCTCTTTAAGGAATACCTAGGATAGGATAAGTAATCCTTCTCACCCCCCCCCCCTAAAAGATTTAGATGCACTATTGTAAAGTGGCTGTTCCACTGGATGTCATAAGGTGAATGCACCAATTTGTAAGTCGCTCTGGATAAGAACGTCTGCTAAATGACTTAAATGTAAATGTAAATGTAATGTGTATGCGGAGGAACTTAAAACTTGCTACCCTCTCCACTACTGTTCCATCGATGTGGATAGGGGGGTGTTCCCTCTGCTGTTTCCTGAAGTCCACAATCATCTCCTTAGTTTTGTTGACGTCGAGTGTGAGGTTATTTTCCTGACACCACACTCCGAGGGCCCTCACCTTCTCCCTGTAGGCCGTCTCGTCGTTGTTGGTAATCAAGCCTACCACTGTTGTGTCGTCCGCAAACTTGATGATTGAGTTGGAGGCGTGCGTGGTCACGCAGTCGTGGGTGAACAGGGAGTACAGGAGAGGGCTCAGAACGCACGCTTGTGGGGCCCCGTGTTGAGGATCAGCGGGAGGAGATGTTGTTGCCTACCCTCATCACCTGGGGGCGGCCCGTCAGGAAGTCCAGTACCCAGTTGCACAGGGCGGGGTCGAGACCCAGGGTCTCGAGCTTGATGACGAGCTTGGAGGGTACTATGGTGTTGAATGCCGAGCTGTAGTCGATGAACAGCATTCTCACATAGGTATTCCTCTTGTCCAGGTGGGTTAGGGCAGTGTGCAGTGTGGTTGAGATTGCATCGTCTGTGGACCTATTTGGACCTATTTGGGCGGTAAGCAAATTGGAGTGGGTCTAGGGTGTCAGGTAGGGTAGAGGTGATATGGTCCTTGACTAGTCTCTCAAAGCACTTCATGATGACGGAAGTGAGTGCTACGGGGCGGTAGTCGTTTAGCTCAGTTACCTTACAGAGAGATCCTTGATGAAAGCCTACTCCAGAGCGCTCAGGACCTCAGACTGGGGTGAAGGTTCACCTTCCAACAGGAAAATGAAGCAAAACACACAGCCAAGACAACCCAGAAGTGGCTTTGGGACAAAGTTTCTGAATGTCCTTGAGTGGCACAGCTCGAGCCCGGACTTGAACCTGATCGAACATCTCTGGAGAGACATGAAAATAGCTGTGCAGCTACGCTCCCCATCCAGCCTAACTGAGCTTGAGAGGATCTGCAGAAAAGAATGTGAGAAACTCCCCAAATACAGGTGTGCCAAGCTTGTAGCTTCATACCCAAGAAGACTTGAGGCTGTAATCGCTGCCAAAGATGTTTCAACAAAGTACTGAGAAAAGGGTCTGAATACTTATGTAAATGTGATGTTTCATTTTTTAAAAATACATTTGAAGAAATGTAAAAAAAATATCACATTTATATAAGTATTCAGACCCTATACTCAGTAATTTGTTGAAGCACTTTTGGCAGTGATTACAGCCTCAATGATGTTGCTCTTGCTGTGGGCGATTCCCTGATCCACCTATACGCAGACGACACCATTCTGTATACTTCTGGCCCTTCCTTGGACACTGTGCTATCTAACCTCCAAACGTGCTTCAATGCCATACAACACTCCTTCCGTGGCCTCCAACTGCTCTTAAACGCTAGTAAAACCAAATGCATGCTTTTCAACCGTTCGCTGCCTGCACCCGCACGCCCGACTAGCATCACCACCCTGGATGGTTCCGATCTAGAATATGTTCGACATCTATAAGTACCTAGGTGTCTGGCTAGACTGTAAACTCTCCTTCCAGACTCATATCAAACATCTCCAATCTAAAATCAAATCTAGAGTCAGCTTTCTATTCCGCAACAAAGCCTCCTTCTCTCACGCCGCCAAACTTACCCTAATAAAACTGACTATCCTACCAATACTCGACTTCGGTGATGCCATCTACCAAATAGCTTCCAATACTCTACTCAGCAAACTGAATGCAGTTTATCACAGTGCCATCCGTTTTGTTACTAAAGCACCTTATACCACCCACCACTGCGACCTGTATGCTCTAGTCGGCTGGTCCTCGCTACATATTCGTCGCCAGACCCACTGGCTCCAGGTCATCTGCAAGGCCATGCTAGGTAAAGCTCCGCCTTATCTCTCCACCCACCCGTAGCACGCGCTCCAACAGGTGTATCTCACTGACCATCCCTAAAGCCAACACCTCATTTGGCCGCCTTTCCTTCCAGTTCTCTGCTGCCTGTGACTGGAACGAATTGCAAAAATCGCTGAAGTTGGAGACTTTTATCTCCCTCACCAACTTTAAACATCTGCTATCTGAGCAGCTAACCGATCGCTGCAGCTGTACATAGTCGGTAAATAGCCCACCCAATTTACCTACCTCATCCCCATACTGTTTTTATTTATTTACTTTTCTGCTCTTTTGCACACCAGTATCTCTACCTGCACATGACCATCTGATCATTTATCACTCCAGTGTTAATCTCCTAAATTTTAATTATTCGCCTACCTCCTCATGCCTTTTGCACACAATGTATATAGACTCTTTTTTTCTTTTTTCTACTGTGTTATTGACTTGTTAATTGTTTACTCCATGTGTAACTCTGTTGTCTGTTCACACTGCTATGCTTTATCTTGGCCAGGTCGCAGTTGTAAATGAGAACTTGTTCTCAACTAGCCTACCTGGTTAAATAAAGGTGTGATGCTACAAGCTTGGCACACCTGTATTTGGGGAGTGTCTACCATCCTTCTCTGCAGTTCTTCTCAAGCTCTGTCAGGTTGGATGGGGAGAGTAGCTGCACAGCTATTTTCAGGTCTCCAGAGATGTTCATTATGACGTATTATGTGTAAATTGATGAGGGGAAAAAACTATTTAATCAATTTTAGAATACGGCTGTAATGTAAGAACATGTGGAAAATGTAAAGGGGTCTGAATACTTTCTGAATGCTCTGTATATGTCACGGTGGCAAGGCATATGAATTACAAGGATTTACAGAGCAAACAGCACAATTATCACAACACAGAGTAGGTTGTAAAAGGGCAATGTTTTACTGGCTTGGCATCCTCAGTGATTTTACCCACCGCTACTGATGATTTGTTGCTTGATTGAACCATTTCTATGA
>NC_068454.1:17171645-17249145 GCF_023373465.1 Oncorhynchus keta
CACAGGAAACATCTCTCTCTACTCTGTTTTCTTTGGTTCTTTCTACTGTCCATCTCTTTCACCAGTTTCCCCCGTCCTCCATCTTTACCATGTCTCCTATTTTTTCCCTTTCCTTACTGGCTTTTCTCCCTTTCATTGGGGAGATCTCTTTGATCTCTGTCTTGCTTCATGACTGTGTTAGGTTGGGTATTAAGGTATGTTAGGTATTAAAACACCAGGCAGACAGTGTTGTAACTAACTAGCCTGTTGTTGAGATCCTCTCTGTAAGTTCTGGTGAAATGATGTGCTTGAGGAAACATGCTCTCTATCTGTTGTGTTTTAGACACGACCAGACCTGACATACAGCATATGTAAACAAACACACACACACACACACACACACACACACACACACACACACACACACACACACACACACACACACACACACACACACACACACACACACACACACACACACACACACACACACACACACACACACACACACACACACACACACACACACACACACACCTGCCAGGGATGAGTCACTCTTGGTGGGCTGGGTCGGGGGACAGAGCATGAGCTCATTGCATCCCTCACACTCCCTCTCTTCTCTTCCTCGCAATCTCCCTTTTCATTCCATCTTGCTGTTCCTCCTTTCCCTCACAATCTCTCTCCTCTCTTCTTCTTCCCCCTTATTTCTTTCTCTCTCCCTGTCCCCCATCTCTCTCTCTCCTCTCTCCCACACCAGTTGGTTTCCTGTCCTGTCTTTGTTGTTCTTCTCTCTCTGATCAGAGGTGGGAAGAGGTGTGGCTGAGGTGAGCTCCATTCAGTTGGTGGCCAGGTGTGGGCGGGGCCACAGTCAACGTGACCGGCCGTGAGTAGCATGAGAACCCTACCTGGAAAAACAGCTGGGAATGTCTTGAGATGAAAAACAGGCTGACCAAAACACACACACACACACACACACATGGGACATCTTGACTCATTTCTCAGGAATCACAGGGCTTGGTGTCTGGGAAACACTTTATAAAGTCATAAATTGGTTGTTGTTATGAAATAAAACCCCACTTACAAGAAACACAGCATCATAGGGAGATCTGGCAGGAATCTATTTCTTTCTCAATAAGTTCTTCACGTTTACATATTAGTCATTTAGCAGAAATTATTTTCCAGACCAACTAGGGTTAAGTGCCTTGCTCAAGGGTACATCAACAGATCTTTTCACCTAGTCGGCTCAGGGATTCAAACCAAAAACTTTTCAGTGACTGGACCAAAGCGCTTAACCACTAGGCTACCTGCAGCCCTACTTGCTATGCATTCATTACTACACTCTTCCTATCTCTCTCTGTTTATTTCCTCCTTGCCCCTCACTCTTGTGTTCAGACAAGCCTGTGGAATGCCCTTCTGGGAAATGTTATATAACTCCCTCTTCCCTGTTTGTTCACCTTCAGACAGACACAGTTCCGACTCCATTCCAAGGCTCTTCTCAGAACCACTGGACTCTCTGTCTGTCTGTCTGTCTGTCTGTCTGTCTGTCTGTCTGTCTGTCTGTCTGTCTGTCTGTCTGTCTGTCTGTCTGTCTGTCTGTCTGTCTGTCTGTCTGTCTTTTCTGTCTGTCTGTCTGTCTGTCTGTCAACTGTCATCCCCTGTCTGTCTGTCAGCTTCTGTCAAATCAACTGTCTGTCTCCCACATAAAGTCTGTACCAAATCAACATCCCCTCAGGAGGAGCTTACCAAATCAACATCCCCCTCATACAGCTTACCAAATCAACATCCCCCACATAAAGCTTACCAAATCAACATCCCCTCATACAGCTTACCAAATCAACATCCCCCTCATACAGCTTACCAAATCAACATCCCCTCATACAGCTTACCAAATCAACATCCCCCTCATAAAGCTTACCAAATCAACATCCCCTCATACAGCTTACCAAATCAACATCCCCCTCATACAGCCTACCAAATCAACATCCCCTCATACAGCTTACCAAATCAACATCCCTTCATACAGCTTACCAAATAAACATCCCCCTGATACAGCTTCCCATAACAACAGTAAAAAGTAGGACTCAGACTCCATGTTTGATAACACATGAGTGGTGTTAGATTGCTAGTTTGCCATAGGAAATACAATATATTATATTATATCCCAGTCTGCGAGAGAGAGAGAGCATTCGATAGAGGGAGAAATAGAAAGAGAGAAAGAGAAGAGAGTGAGAGAGAGAATAGTTAGAATTGGAAAGAGAGAAGAGAGAGAGAGACAGCATCGTCAACAAAAACAGAAGTGATCTGTTGCAGCTCTGTAGAAGCCTGGGTCTGTACTTTGTCAATGGTACGTGACGGGGGGACTCTTCGGGGAGATTCACCTACTGCTCACCTCTTGGCCACAGTATGATCACAGAAGTTGACCCCTTCTCGCTCAGCTCATTCACTGTCAAGCCACTAGCACCACAGCCAAATTACGTTGTTCCTCAAAAGAACAGACATGGAAACAACCAGACACTCACAGCCCAGTAAGCTGTACAACATCAGAAATTCATACAGATGGGCCTAAAACAGCACAGAAGAATACCAGAAAGCAACCTGTAACCAAAATATTCAAACACTCTTAGATAACTCTCTGGATACCACATTCACTCACAGTAAAGAAGGCATCAATCTAGCAGTAAAAAACATCAACTATATATTCGGGCAAACGGCAAAAGAAGCACAATTGAAATTGATAAAAAACTAAACTAAAAAGATCACAGATGACAACTGGTTTGATGCAGATTGTAAAATTACAAGGAAAAAACTTAGAACACCTCCAACCAAAAGCACAGAAACCCAAATAATGGTGAATTACGCCTTCATTACTGTGAGACTTTAAAACTCTATAAACGTACACTCAGAACCAAAAAAGCACAGTACAACAGCAAGCAGATGACACTAATTGAGGAGTCCATAAACACAAACAACTTCTGGCAAAATTGGAAAAAATATAAAAATCAAAACAAGAGGAATTAGTGATACAAAATGGTGACATATGGACAACCCATTTTAAAACACTCTACAACACCGTTCAAATTGACACAAACGCAGAACAACGACAAATACATGAGAAGTTGAATGGATTAGAAAAAGCTAGAAAGGACAATCAACATCCACTGGACCAGGAGCTCTATAAGAAACTAAACTATTACTGACCAGGAGCTCTATAAGAAACTAAACTATTACTGACCAGGAGCTCTATAAGAAACTAAACTATTACTGACCAGGAGCTCTATAAGAAACTAAACTATTACTGACCAGGAGCTCTATAAGAAACTAAACTATTACTGACCAGGAGCTCTATAAGAAACTAAACTATTACTGACCAGGAGCTCTATAAGAAACTAAACTATTACTGACCAGGAGCTCTATAAGAAACTAAACTATTACTGACCAGGAGCTCTATAAGAAACTAAACTATTACTGACCAGGAGCTCAATAAGAAACTAAACTATTACTGACCAGGAGCTCTATGAGAAACTAAACTATTACTGACCAGGAGCTCTATAAGAAACTAAACTATTACTGACCAGGAGCTCTATAAGAAACTAAACTATTACTGACCAGGAGCTCTATAAGAAACTAAACTATTACTGACCAGGAGCTCTATAAGAAACTAAACTATTACTGACCAGGAGCTCTATAAGAAACTAAACTATTACTGACCAGGAGCTCTATGAGAAACTAAACTATTACTGACCAGGAGCTCTATAAGAAACTAAACTATTACTGACCAGGAGCTCTATAAGAAACTAAACTATTACTGACCAGGAGCTCTATAAGAAACTAAACTATTACTGACCAGGAGCTCTATAAGAAACTAAACTATTACTGACCAGGAGCTCTATAAGAAACTAAACTATTACTGACCAGGAGCTCTATGAGAAACTAAACTATTACTGACCAGGAGCTCTATAAGAAACTAAACTATTACTGACCAGGAGCTCTATAAGAAACTAAACTATTACTGACCAGGAGCTCTATAAGAAACTAAACTATTACTGACCAGGGGCTCTATAAGAAACTAAACTATTACTGACCAGGAGCTCTATGAGAAACTAAACTATTACTGACCAGGAGCTCTATAAGAAACTAAACTATTACTGACCAGGAGCTCTATAAGAAACTAAACTATTACTGACCAGGAGCTCTATAAGAAACTAAACTATTACTGACCAGGAGCTCTATAAGAAACTAAACTATTACTGACCAGGAGCTCTATAAGAAACTAAACTATTACTGACCAGGAGCTCTATAAGAAACTAAACTATTACTGACCAGGAGCTCTATGAGAAACTAAACTATTACTGACCAGGAGCTCTATAAGAAACTAAACTATTACTGACCAGGAGCTCTATAAGAAACTAAACTATTACTGACCAGGAGCTCTATGAGAAACTAAACTATTACTGACCAGGAGCTCTATGAGAAACTAAACTATTACTGACCAGGAGCTCTATAAGAAACTAAACTATTACTGACCAGAAGCTCAATAAGAAACTAAACTATTAGAAACTCTATAACTAAACTATTACTGACCAGGAGCTCTATAAGAAACTAAACTATTACTGACCAGGAGCTCTATGAGAAACTAAACTATTACTGACCAGGAGCTCTATAAGAAACTAAACTATTACTGACCAGGAGCTCTATAAGAAACTAAACTATTACTGACCAGGAGCTCTATAAGAAACTAAACTATTACTGACCAGGAGCTCTATAAGAAACTAAACTATTACTGACCAGGAGCTCTATAAGAAACTAAACTATTACTGACCAGGAGCTCTATGAGAAACTAAACTATTACTGACCAGGAGCTCTATAAGAAACTAAACTATTACTGACCAGGAGCTCTATAAGACACTAAACTATTACTGACCAGGAGCTCTATAAGAAACTAAACTATTACTGACCAGGAGCTCTATAAGAAACTAAACTATTACTGACCAGGGGCTCTATAAGAAACTAAACTATTACTGACCAGGAGCTCTATGAGAAACTAAACTATTACTGACCAAGAGCTCTATAAGAAACTAAACTATTACTGACCAGGAGCTCTATAAGAAACTAAACTATTACTGACCAGGAGCTCTATGAGAAACTAAACTATTACTGACCAGGAGCTCTATGAGAAACTAAACTATTACTGACCAGGAGCTCTATAAGAAACTAAACTATTACTGACCAGGAGCTCTATAAGAAACTAAACTATTACTGACCAGGAGCTCTATGAGAAACTAAACTATTACTGACCAGGAGCTCTATAAGAAACTAAACTATTACTGACCAGGAGCTCTATAAGAAACTAAACTATTACTGACCAGGAGCTCTATGAGAAACTAAACTATTACTGACCAGGAGCTCTATGAGAAACTAAACTATTACTGACCAGGAGCTCTATAAGAAACTAAACTATTACTGACCAGAAGCTCAATAAGAAACTAAACTATTACTGACCAGGAGCTCTATAAGAAACTAAACTATTACTGACCAGGAGCTCTATAAGAAACTAAACTATTACTGACCAGGAGCTCTATAAGAAACTAAACTATTACTGACCAGGAGCTCTATAAGAAACTAAACTATTACTGACCAGGAGCTCTATAAGAAACTAAACTATTACTGACCAGGAGCTCTATAAGAAACTAAACTATTACTGACCAGGAGCTCTATAAGAAACTAAACTATTACTGACCAGGGGCTCTATAAGAAACTAAACTATTACTGACCAGGAGCTCTATAAGACACTAAACTATTACTGACCAGGAGCTCTATGAGAAACTAAACTATTACTGACCAGGAGCTCTATAAGAAACTAAACTATTACTGACCAGGAGCTCTATAAGAAACTAAACTATTACTGACCAGGAGCTCTATAAGAAACTAAACTATTACTGACCAGGAGCTCTATAAGAAACTAAACTATTACTGACCAGGAGCTCTATAAGAAACTAAACTATTACTGACCAGGAGCTCTATAAGAAACTAAACTATTACTGACCAGGAGAAACTAAACTATTACTGACCAGGAGCTCTAAAGACACTAAACTATTACTGACCAGGAGCTCTATGAGAAACTAAACTATTACTGACCAGGAGCTCTATGAGAAACTAAACTATTACTGACCAGGGGCTCTATGAGAAACTAAACTATTACTGACCAGGAGCTCTATAAGAAACTAAACTATTACTGACCAGGAGCTCTATAAGAAACTAAACTATTACTGACCAGGAGCTCTATGAGAAACTAAACTATTACTGACCAGGAGCTCTATGAGAAACTAAACTATTACTGACCAGGGGCTCTATGAGAAACTAAACTATTACTGACCAGGAGCTCTATAAGAAACTAAACTATTACTGACCAGGAGCTCTATAAGACACTAAACTATTACTGACCAGGAGCTCTATGAGAAACTAAACTATTACTGACCAGGAGCTCTATGAGAAACTAAACTATTACTGACCAGGAGCTCTATGAGAAACTAAACTATTACTGACCAGGAGCTCTATGAGAAACTAAACTATTACTGACCAGGAGCTCTATGAGAAACTAAACTATTACTGACCAGGAGCTCTATAAGAAACTAAACTATTACTGACCAGGAGCTCTATAAGAAACTAAACTATTACTGACCAGGAGCTCTATAAGAAACTAAACTATTACTGACCAGGAGCTCTATGAGAAACTAAACTATTACTGACCAGGAGCTCTATAAGAAACTAAACTATTACTGACCAGGAGCTCTATAAGAAACTAAACTATTACTGACCAGGAGCTCTATAAGAAACTAAACTATTACTGACCAGGAGCTCTATAAGAAACTAAACTATTACTGACCAGGAGCTCTATGAGAAACTAAACTATTACTGACCAGGAGCTCTATAAGAAACTAAACTATTACTGACCAGGAGCTCTATAAGAAACTAAACTATTACTGACCAGGAGCTCTATAAGAAACTAAACTATTACTGACCAGGAGCTCTATGAGAAACTAAACTATTACTGACCAGGGGCTCTATGAGAAACTAAACTATTACTGACCAGGAGCTCTATGAGAAACTAAACTATTACTGACCAGGAGCTCTATGAGAAACTAAACTATTACTGACCAGGAGCTCTATAAGAAACTAAACTATTACTGACCAGGAGCTCTATGAGAAACTAAACTATTACTGACCAGGGGCTCTATGAGAAACTAAACTATTACTGACCAGGAGCTCTATGAGAAACTAAACTATTACTGACCAGGAGCTCTATGAGAAACTAAACTATTACTGACCAGGAGCTCTATAAGAAACTAAACTATTACTGACCAGGAGCTCTATGAGAAACTAAACTATTACTGACCAGGAGCTCTATAAGAAACTAAACTATTACTGACCAGGAGCTCTATGAGAAACTTCAGGCTCTCAAATTTAAAAAAGCTTGCGGACCCTAACCATTACAGAGGCATTTGTGAGAACAGTAACCTGGGGAAGGTTTTCTGTAGTATTATAAATGTAAGAGTTCTAAACTTCCTTAATAAGCACAATGTCTCGAGTAAAAGACAAATTGGATTTATACCAAAACATCGCACAACTGATCATATGTCCACAAAAATAATACCAAAATTTACACTTACAAGTTATTGAAAGTGTTGTAGGGGGTAAAACATATGACATAATTAAATCAATGTATACTGGCAATACGTGCAGCATTAACATTGGCAAGAAAATAACATAATTCTTTAACCAGGGGCGGAGCCTTCGCCAGGGTTGTAATCTGAGACCTGCACTCTTCAATATTTAGATCAACGAATTGGCCACTATTCTAGAAAAATCCTCAGCCCCTGGTGTTAGTCTCCACAATTCAGAAGTTAAATTCCTACTCTTCGCAGATGACCTATGCCTGCTGTCACCCACAGCACATGACCTACAGCAGAGCCTGGACCAAATACAGTGACCTCCTCTCATATCGCTACCAAGCCCTGCAATGCCAAGAGCTGAGCAAAGAAAAGAGTCCCCTCATCCAGCTGGTCCTGGGGCTGAGTTCACAAACCTGTTCTACTAACACACTGAAGCCTCAGGACCACAACATACAATCAATCAGGATAAACCAAATTACAACACAGTCAAAACAAACCTATAATGCTTATTGGGAAACACAAAGCAAAATGCAGTGCTATCTGGCCCTAAATCGACAGTACACTGTGGCTAAATATTTGACCATGGTTACTGATCAAAACCTTAGAAAAACCTTGACAAAGTACAGGCTCAGTGAGCACAGCCTTGCCATTGAGAAGGGTAGACACAGGAAAACCTGTCTCCCTGTAGAGGAAAGGCTGTGCAACCACTGCACAACAGCAGAACCTGTCTCCCTGTAGAGGAAAGGCTGTGCAACCACTGTACAACAACAGAACCTGGCTCCCTGTAGAGGAAAGGCTGTGCAACCACTGCACAACAGCAGAACCTGTCTCCCTGTAGAGGAAAGGCTGTGCAACCACTGCACAACAGCAGAACCTGTCTCCCTGTAGAGGAAAGGCTGTGCAACCACTGTACAACAACAGAACCTGTCTCCCTGTAGAGGAAAGGCTGTGCAACCACTGTACAACAACAGAACCTGGCTCCCTGTAGAGGAAAGGCTGTGCAACCACTGTACAACAACAGAACCTGGCTCCCTGTAGAGGAAAGGCTGTGCAACCACTGCACAACAGCAGAACCTGTCTCCCTGTAGAGGAAAGGCTGTGCAACCACTGCACAACAACAGAACCTGAGACGGAGCTGCATTTCCTGACAAAATGTAAAAAAAATATAAAACAATTAGAGTGTCATTTCCCCAAATTTGAAACCCTTATTCAATGTTTCAAAGACCTCTCTAATGAGAGTAGGCTACCCGTCCTGTTGGGGGAGGACGCAGAGAGCTGTGGGTTGGCAGCGCATTACATTGCTGCCTGCCATAAGTTGAGGGACAGTGTCTGACAGACCAATCAACCTGCACATGTCCTCTACTGTATGTTTATTGTTATTGTTGAATGTATGGTTATTTTGACACTTGGTTATTGTTGTTACAGTTGTCCCGTTGACAATTTTGATTGTAATTTTTATTTTTATATTGTAAATATAGCTTTGGCATGATGTACATTGTTACATGCCAATAAAGCAAATTGAATTGAATTGAATTGAGAGAGCAAGAGAGAGAGAGAAGAGAGAGAGAGAGAAGAGAGAGAAAGAAGTGTGAAATAGAAAGAGAGAGAGTGAGAGAGAGAGAGAATATAGAGAGGGAAGAGAGAGAAAGAGAGAGAAGAGAGAGACAAATAGAAATAGAGAGAGAGCGAGAGAGAGAGAGATAGAGAGAGAGAGCGAGAGAGAACACAACCCATATTTATGCTTATTTATTTTCCCTTGTGTTCTTTAACCATTTGTACATTGTTACAACACTGTATATATATATATATAATATGACATTTGTAATGTCTTTATTGTTTTGAAATTTCTGTATGTGTAATGTTTACTGTTAATTTTTATTGTTTATTTAACTTTTGTATATTATCTACTTCACCTGCTTTGGCAATGTTAACATATGTTGGTGTTCAACCTTCCCAGCCAATAAAGCTCCTCCGCTCTCTCCACTGGCTTCCAGTTGAATTCGCATCCGCTACAAGACCATGGTGCTCGCCTAGAGCTGTGAGAGAAGGACCTCAGTACCTCCAGGCTTTGATTAGGCCCTACACCCAAACAAGGGCACTGGTCAAACCTCTTTAGCCACCACTGTACTTCCCGTCAAGTTTAGCTGCTCTGGCCCCCAGATAGAACAAACTCCCTCAAAGGACAGCGGATAATCACCACCTTCCGGAGAGAAACCCCACCTTTCAAGGAATACCTAGGATAGGAAAGAGGAAGTTAATCCTTCTCCCCCGGCACAAGATTTAGATGCATTGGCTGTTCCACTGGTTGTCATAAGGTGTATGCACCAATTTGTAAGTCGCTCTGGATAAGAGCGTCTGCTAAATGACTTAAATGTAAATGTAAATATGTTTCCCATGCCAATAAAGCCCCTTGAATTTAATTGAATAGAGAGAGAGAGAGAAGGAGAGAGGTTTTGATTAGTAACCATGGTCAAATATTTAGCCACAGTGTACTGTCAATTTAGGGCCAGATAGCACAGATACAAAGAAATAAGAAAGAGAGAAAGATTTTGTTTTAGGTTAGGAAAGAGGAAGTTTACTATATTCTCCAACGGCACGATTACGCAACATTGTGAAACAGTGACACAAGAGGAAGTGTGTGTGTGTGAGTGTTGTGTGTGTGAGTGAGTTTGTGTGTGTTGTGTGTGTGTGTGCGTGTGTGTGTGTGTGTGAGTGAGTGTTGTGTGTGAGTGTTGTGTGTTGTGTGTGAGTGAGTGAGTGAGTGTTGTGTGTGAGTGAGTGAGTGAGTTTGTGTGTGTGTGAGTGCTGTGTGAGTGAGTGAGTTTATGTGTGTTGTGTATGAGTGAGTGTTGTGTGTGTGTGTGTGTGTGTGTGTGTGTGTGTGTGTGTGTGTGTGTGTGTGTGTGTGTGTGTGTGTGTGTGTGTGTGTGTGTGTGTGTGTGTGTGTGTGTGTGTGTGAGTGTTGTGTGAGTGAGTGAGTTTGTGTGAGTGTTGTGTGTGAGTGAGTGTTGTGTGTGAGTGAGTGTTGTGTGTGTTGTGTGTGTGAGTGTTGTGTGTGTGAGTGTTACGTGTGTTGTGTGTGTGAGTGTTGTGTGTGAGTGTTGTGAGTGTTGTGTGTGTGAGTGTTGTGTGTGAGTGTTGTGTGTGTTGTGTGTGTGAGTGTTGTGTGTGAGTGTTGTGAGTGTTGTGTGTGAGTGTTGTGTGTGTGTGTGTGTTGTGTATGTGTGTGTGAGTGTTGTGTGTGAGTGTTGTGAGTGTTGTGTGTGAGTGTTGTGTGTGAGTGTTGTGAGTGTTGTGTGAGAATGGATCTCTCAGTTGTTATCAAATAAAGTGTGTTCATACAGATAGGAAGTGCCATTTGAAGTGAGAAAAATATCAGTTTCAGAGGGCAGCACACAGTGTGTGTGTGTATTGGTTGGTTTGAGTACTTTTTAGGGCATGTCTGTGTATTTGTCACAGTATGCTCATGTCTGTGTATTTTTCACAGTATGCTCATGTCTGTGTATTTGTCACAGTATGCTCATGTCTGTGTATTTGTCACAGTATGCTCATGTCTGTGTATTTGTCACAGTATGCTCATGTCTGTGTATTTGTCACAGTATGCTCATGTCTGTGTATTTGTCACAGTATGCTCATGTCTGTGTATTTGTCACAGTATGCTCATGTCTGTGTATTTGTCACAGTATGCTCATGTCTGTGTATTTGTCACAGTATGCTCATGTCTGTGTATTTGTCACATGTCTGTGTATTTGTCTCATGTATGCTCATGTCTGTGTATTTGTCACAGTATGCTCATGTCTGTGTATTTGTCACAGTATGCTCATGTCTGTGTATTTTGTCACAGTATGCTCATGTCTGTGTATTTGTCACAGTATGCTCATGTCTGTGTATTTGTCAGAGTATGCTCATGTCTGTGTATTTGTCACAGTATGCTCATGTCTGTGTATTTGTCACAGTATGCTCATGTCTGTGTATTTGTCACAGTATGCTCATGTCTGTGTATTTGTCACAGTATGCTCATGTCTGTGTATTTTGTCACAGTATGCTCATGTCTGTGTATTTGTCACAGTATGCTCATGTCTGTGTATTTGTCACAGTATGCTCATGTCTGTGTATTTGTCACAGTATGCTCATATCTGGGTATTTGTCATTGTATGCTCATGTCTGTGTATTTGTCACAGTATGTTCATGTCTGTGTATTTGTCACAGTATGCTCATGTCTGTGTATTTGTCAGAGTATGCTCATGTCTGTGTATTTGTCACAGTATGCTCATGTCTGTGTATTTGTCACAGTATGCTCATGTCTGTGTATTTGTGACAATGTTTTCCCTTGATGTTTGGTCAAGCAGCAAATGTACAAATATGGTCCAAGAATTCCGTAATTTCCATATTTGCATTCTTTCCTGTCAGATCTCTGGGAATCTTGTTGAATATCTCAGAATCTCCCAAGAAAAGGCAGGCAGACTAAATGAGAGAGACAGAGAGGGGATATGAGAGAGACAGAGAAAGAGGGCGAGAGAGAGACAGAGACAGGGAAAGAGAGAGAAAGAGGTAGAGGAAGAAGGAGGGAGAGAGAAATCAAGTGTACTACTGTTCCTCCTCTATTTCTTTCTGTTTTCTCCTTCTCTCCATTATCTATTCCCTGGAGCTCATGCTTATCTCTCTCAGTCAGTGTGTGACGCATGAGAGCAGAACAGAGACAACCAGGTCACCTGTGATACAAGTCAGTATTCAACATCTATTCATATCCGAGGACGTCGGGAAACGAAAAAGTGAGTTAGGAGGTTTCGGTTTTGGGGATGGAGGTAAAGTACTGCCTCTGATTCCAAGGTTGCAAGTTTGAATCAAGCGATAGAAAGTCAGGATCGTTGGGTCCCCCACAGGATGCTTAAGCTAATGTAGAATAATGAGATTAGCATGAGGTTGTAACTAACAAGTAACAATTTCCCAGGACATAGACATATCTGATTTTGGCAGAAAGCTTAAATTCTTATAAATTATTAAACCAATTAGGCACATTTGGGCGGCCTTGATACAAAATTTTGAATATATATGCAATGGTTCATTGGATCAGTCTAAAACTTTGTACATACACTGCTGCCATCCAGTGGCCAAAATCAAAATTGCGCTTGGGCTGGAATAATACATTATGGCCTTTCTCTTGCATTTCAAAGATGATGGTACACATTTTTTTATTTTCTTTTACCAGATATAATGTGTTATATTCTCCTACATTCATTTCACATTCCCACAAACTTCAAAGTGTTTCCTTTCAAAGAATATGCATATCCTTGCTTCAATGCCAGAACTACAGGCAGTTAGATTCGGGTATGTTATTAAAGGTGAAAATTGAAAAAAAGGGGCGGATCCTTATTAAAGCCTATCCCAAACCTTAACCCTCACTATAACCATTCAGAATTAATACCAGAACTTAAACTTAAAATTTGATCTTGGAGAAACATGGTTGAATGTCTAATTCTAACGTGAGACTGTGAGAGCTGGAAGCCATATACACCATGTTACCATATACACCATGTTACCATATAGACCATGTTTTAATACAGACCATGTTACCATTTAGACCATGTTTTAATATAGACCATGTTACCATTTAGACCATGTTACCATTTAGACCATGTTTTAATATATACCATGTTACCATTTAGACCATGTTACCATATAGACCATGTTACCATTTAGACCATGTTTTAATATAGACCATGTTTTAATATAGACCATGTTACAATTTAGACCATGTTACCATACAGACCATGTTACCATATAGACCATGTTACCATTTAGACCATGTTTTAATATAGACCATGTTACCATTTAGACCATGTTTTAATATAGGCCGTGTTACCATTTAGACCATGTTACCATATAGACCATGTTACCATATACACCATGTTACCATTTAGACCATGTTTTAATATAGACCATGTTACCATTTAGACCATGTTTTAATATAGGCCATGTTACCATTTAGACCATGTTACCATGTTACCAAATACACCATGTTACCATATACACCATATAAACCATGTTACCATTTAGACCATGTTACCATGTTACCATGTGGACCATGTTACTATATACACCATATAAACCATGTTACCATTTAGACAATGTTACCATGTTACCATGTGGACCATGTTACCATAAACATCACGTTACCATTTAGACCATGTTACCATATACACCATGTTACCACAAACATCGCGTTACCATATACACCATGTTACCATATAGACCATGTTTTAATACAGAACATGTTACCATTTAGACCATGTTTTAATATAGACCATGTTACCATTTAGACCATGTTTTAATATAGACCATGTTACCATTTAGACCATGTTACCATATAGACCATGTTACCATTTAGACCATGTTTTAATATAGACCATGTTACAATTTAGACCATGTTACCATATAGACCATGTTACCATTTAGACCATGTTTTAATATAGACCATGTTACCATTTAGACCATGTTTTAATATAGGCCATGTTACCATTTAGACCATGTTACCATATAGACCATGTTACCATTTAGACCATGCTTTAATATAGACCATGTTACCATTTAGACCATGTTTTAATATAGACCATGTTACCATTTAGACCATGTTACCATATAGACCATGTTACCATTTAGACCATGTTTTAATATAGACCATGTTACCATTTAGACCATGTTTTAATATAGACCATGTTACCATTTAGATCATGTTTTAATATAGACCATGTTACCATATAGACCATGTTACCATTTAGACCATGTTTTAATATAGACCATGTTACCATTTAGACCATGTTTTAATATAGACCATGTTACCATTTAGACCATGTTTTAATATAGACCATGTTACCATTTAGACCATGTTACCATCTAGACCATGTTACCATATAGACCATGTTACCATTTAGACCATGTTTTAATATAGACCATGTTACCATTTAGACCATGTTTTAATATAGACCATGTTACCATTTAGACCATGTTACCATATAGACCATGTTACCATATAGACCATGTTACCATTTAGACCATGTTTTAATATAGACCATGTTACCATATACACCATGTTACCATATAGACCATGTTACCATTTAGACCATGTTACCATATAGACCATGTTACCATTTAGACCATGTTTTAATATAGACCATGTTACCATTTAGACCATGTTTAATACAGACCATGTTACCATATAGACCATGTTACCATTTAGACCATGTTTTAATATAGACCATGTTACCATTTAGACCATGTTACCATTTAGACCATGTTACCATTTAGACCATGTTACCATATAGACCATGTTACCATTTAGACCATGTTTAATATAGACCATGTTACCATATAGACCATGTTACCATGTACATTATGTTACCATATAGACCATGTTACCATCTACACCATGTTACCATGTACACCATGTTACCATGTACACCACGTTACCATATACATCATGTTACCGTATAGACCATGTTACCATATAGACCATGTTTTAATACAGACCATGTTACCATATAGACCATGTTTTAAAATAGACCATGTTACCATATAGACCATGTTACCATATAGACCATGTTACCATATAGACCATGTTACCATGTTACCATGTTACCAAATACACCATGTTACCATATACACCATGTTACCATTTAGACCATGTTACCATGTTACCATGTGGACCATGTTACCATATTACACCATATAAACCATGTTACCATTTAGACCATGTTACCATGTTACCATGTGGACCATGTTACTATATACACCATATAAACCATGTTACCATTTAGACAATGTTACCATGTTACCATGTGGACCATGTTACCATAAACATCACGTTACCATTTAGACCATGTTACCATATACACCATGTTACCATAAACATCGCGTTACCATATACACCATATTACCATATAGACCATGTTACCATATACACCATATTACCATTTAGACCATGTTACCATATACACCATTCTACCGTATACCGGATGTTACCATAAACATCGCGTTACCATATAGACCATGTTACCATTTAGACCATGTTACCATATACACCATGTTACCATAAAACCATGCTACTATATACACCATGTTACAATTTAGACCATGTTATCATATACACCATATTACCATATACACCATGTCACCATATAGACCATGTTACAATAAAACCATGCTACCATATACACCATGTTACAATTTAGACCATGTTATCATATAGACCATGTTACCATATACACCATTCTACGGTATACCGGATGTTACCATATAGACCATGTTACCATATAGACCATGTTACCATATAGACCATGTTACCATATAGACCATGTTACCTTTTAGACCATGTTACCATATACACTATTCTACCGTATACCGGATGTTACCATATATACCATGTTACCATATAGACCATGTTACCATATAGACCTTGTTACCATATAGACCATGTTACCTTTTAGACCATGTTACCATATACACTATTCTACCATATACCGGATGTTACCATATACACCATGTTACCATATACACCATGTTACCATATAGACCATGTTACCATATAGACCATGTTACCATATAGACCATGTTACCATATACACCATGTTACCATATAGACCATGTTACCATATACACCATGTTACCATAAAACCATGCTAACATATACACCATGTTACCATATAGACCATGTTACCATATAGACCATGTTACCATATACACCATGTTATCATATTCACCATGCTACCATTTAGACCATGTTACCATATACACCATGTTACAATTTAGACCATGTTACCATATAGACCATGTTACCATTTAGACCATGTTACCATATACACCATGTTACAATTTAGACCATGTTACCATTTAGACCATGTTTAATATAGACCATGTTACCATATAGACCATGTTACCATATACATTATGTTACCATATAGACCATGTTACCATCTACACCATGTTACCATATAGACCATGTTACCATTTAGACCATGTTACCATATACACCATGTTACAATTTAGACCATGTTACCATATAGACCATGTTACCATTTAGACCATGTTACCATATACACCATGTTACAATTTAGACCATGTTACCATTTAGACCATGTTTAATATAGACCATGTTACCATATAGACCATGTTACCATATACATTATGTTACCATATAGACCATGTTACCATCTACACCATGTTACCATGTACACCATGTTACCATGTACACCACATTACCATATACATCATGTTACCGTATAGACCATGTTACCATATAGACCATGTTTTAATACAGACCATGTTACCATATAGACCATGTTTTAAAATAGACCATGTTACCATATAGACCATGTTACCATATAGACCATGTTACCATATACACCATGTTACCATGTTAGCATGTTACCATATACACCATGTTACAATTTAGACCATGTTACCATATAGACCATGTTACCATTTAGACCATGTTACCATATACACCATGTTACAATTTAGACCATGTTACCATTTAGACCATGTTTAATATAGACCATGTTACCATATAGACCATGTTACCATATACATTATGTTACCATATAGACCATGTTACCATCTACACCATGTTACCATATAGACCATGTTACCATTTAGACCATGTTACCATATACACCATGTTACAATTTAGACCATGTTACCATATAGACCATGTTACCATTTAGACCATGTTACCATATACACCATGTTACAATTTAGACCATGTTACCATATAGACCATGTTACCATATAGACCATGTTACCATATACATTATGTTACCATATAGACCATGTTACCATCTACACCATGTTACCATGTACACCATGTTACCATGTACACCACATTACCATATACATCATGTTACCGTATAGACCATGTTACCATATAGACCATGTTTTAATACAGACCATGTTACCATATAGACCATGTTTTAAAATAGACCATGTTACCATATAGACCATGTTACCATATAGACCATGTTACCATATACACCATGTTACCATGTTAGCATGTTACCAAATACACCATGTTACCATATACACCATATAAACCATGTTACCATTTAGACCATGTTACCATGTTACCATGTGGACCATGTTACTATATACACCATATAAACCATGTTACCATTTAGACAATGTTACCATGTTACCATGTGGACCATGTTACCATAAACATCACGTTACCATTTAGACCATGTTACCATATACACCATGTTACCATAAACATCACGTTACCATATTACCATATAGACCATGTTACCATATACACCATATTACCATTTAGACCATGTTACCATATACACCATTCTACCGTATACCGGATGTTACCATATACACCATGTTACCATATACACAATGCTACCATTTAGACCTGGTTACCATTTAGACCATGTTACCACATACACCATGTTACCACATAGACCATGTTACCATTTAGACCATGTTACCATATACACCATGTTACCATATAGACCATGCTACCATTTAGACCATGTTACCATATACACCATGTTACCATATAGACCATGTTACCATGTTACCATGTATCTCCTGTCACCATATACACTATGTTACCTTTTAGACCATGTTACCATATACACCATGTTACCATAAAACCATGCTACTATATACACCATGTTACAATTTAGACCATGTTATCATATACACCATATTACCATATACACCATGTCACCATATAGACCATGTTACAATAAAACCATGCTACCATATACACCATGTTACAATTTAGACCATGTTATCATATAGACCATGTTACCATATACACCATTCTACGGTATACCGGATGTTACCATATAGACCATGTTACCATATAGACCATGTTACCATATAGACCATGTTACCTTTTAGACCATGTTACCATATACACTATTCTACCGTATACCGGATGTTACCATATACACCATGTTACCATATAGACCAATGTTACCATATAGACCATGTTACCATATAGACCATGTTACCTTTTAGACCATGTTACCATATACACTATTCTACCGTATACCGGATGTTACCATATAGACCATGTTACCATATAGACCAATGTTACCATATAGACCATGTTACCATATAGACCATGTTACCTTTTAGACCATGTTACCATATACACTATTCTACCGTATACCGGATGTTACCATATAGACCATGTTACCATATAGACCAATGTTACCATATAGACCATGTTACCATATAGACCATGTTACCTTTTAGACCATGTTACCATATAGACCATGTTACCATATAGACCATGTTACCATATAGACCATGTTACCATATAGACCATGTTACCATATAGACATGTTACCATATAGTCCATGTTACCTTTTAGACCATGTTACCATATACACTATTCTACCGTATACCGGATGTTACCATATATACCATGTTACCATATACACCATGTTACCATATAGACCATGTTACCATATAGACCATGTTACCATATACACCATGTTACCATATAGACCATGTTACCATATACACCATGTTACCATATAGACCATGTTACCATATAGACCATGTTACCATATAGACCATGTTACCATATAGACCATGTTACCATATAGACCACGTTATCATATTCACCATGCTACCATATACACCATGTTACCATTTACACCATGTTACCATATAGACCATGTTACCATATACACCATGTTACCATATAGACCATGTTACCATTTAGACCATGTTACCATATACACCATGTTACAATTTAGACCATGTTACCATATAGACCATGTTACCATTTAGACCATGTTACCATATACACCATGTTACAATTTAGACCATGTTACCATTTAGACCATGTTTAATATAGACCATGTTACCATATAGACCATGTTACCATGTACATTATGTTACCATATAGACCATGTTACCATCTACACCATGTTACCATATAGACCATGTTACCATTTAGACCATGTTACCATATACACCATGTTACAATTTAGACCATGTTACCATATAGACCATGTTACCATTTAGACCATGTTACCATATACACCATGTTACAATTTAGACCATGTTACCATTTAGACCATGTTTAATATAGACCATGTTACCATATAGACCATGTTACCATATACATTATGTTACCATATAGACCATGTTACCATCTACACCATGTTACCATGTACACCATGTTACCATGTACACCACATTACCATATACATCATGTTACCGTATAGACCATGTTACCATATAGACCATGTTTTAATACAGACCATGTTACCATATAGACCATGTTTTAAAATAGACCATGTTACCATATAGACCATGTTACCATATAGACCATGTTACCATATACACCATGTTACCATGTTAGCATGTTACCAAATACACCATGTTACCATATAGACCATGTTACCATATAGACCACGTTATCATATTCACCATGCTACCATATACACCATGTTACCATTTACACCATGTTACCATATAGACCATGTTACCATATACACCATGTTACCATATAGACCATGTTACCATTTAGACCATGTTACCATATACACCATGTTACAATTTAGACCATGTTACCATATAGACCATGTTACCATTTAGACCATGTTACCATATACACCATGTTACAATTTAGACCATGTTACCATTTAGACCATGTTACCATATAGACCATGTTACCATATAGACCATGTTACCATATACACCATGTTACCATTTAGACCATGTTACCATATACACCATGTTACCATATAGACCATGTTACCATTTAACCATGTTACCATATACACCATGTTACAATTTAGACCATGTTACCATATAGACCATGTTACCATTTAGACCATGTTACCATATACACCATGTTACAATTTAGACCATGTTACCATTTAGACCATGTTTAATATAGACCATGTTACCATATAGACCATGTTACCATATACATTATGTTACCATATAGACCATGTTACCATCTACACCATGTTACCATATACACCATGTTACCATGTACACCATGTTACCATATACATCATGTTACCGTATAGACCATGTTACCATATAGACCATGTTAATACAGACCATGTTACCATATAGACCATGTTTTACCAATAGACCATGTTACCATATAGACCATGTTACCATATAGACCATGTTACCATATACACCATGTTACCATATTAGACCATGTTACCATTTACACCATGTTACCATATACACCATATAAACCATGTTACCATTTAGACCATGTTACCATGTTACCATGTGGACCATGTTACTATATACACCATATAAACCATGTTACCATTTAGACAATGTTACCATGTTACCATGTGGACCATGTCACCATAAACATCACGTTACCATTTAGACCATGTTACCATATACACCATGTTACCATAAACATCACGTTACCATATTACCATATAGACCATGTTACCATATACACCATATTACCATTTAGACCATGTTACCATATACACCATGTTACAATTTAGACCATGTTACCATATAGACCACGTTACCATATACACCATGCTACCATTTAGACCTGGTTACCATTTAGACCATGTTACCACATACACCATGTTACCACATAGACCATGTTACCATTTAGACCATGTTACCATATACACCATGTTACCATATAGACCATGCTACCATTTAGACCATGTTACCATATACACCATGTTACCATATAGACCATGTTACCATGTTACCATGTATCTCCTGTCACCATATACACTATGTTACCTTTTAGACCACGTTACCATATACACCATGTTACCATAAAACCATGCTACTATATACACCATGTTACAATTTAGACCATGTTACCATATAGACCATGTTACAATAAAACCATGCTACCATATACACCATGTTACAATTTAGACCATGTTATCATATAGACCATGTTACCATATACACTATTCTACGGTATACCGGATGTTACCATATAGACCATGTTACCATATAGACCATGTTACCATATAGACCATGTTACCATATAGACCATGTTACCTTTTAGACCATGTTACCATATACACTATTCTACCGTATACCGGATGTTACCATATATACCATGTTACCATATAGACCATGTTACCATATAGACCTTGTTACCATATAGACCATGTTACCTTTTAGACCATGTTACCATATACACTATGTTACCATATAGACCATGTTACTATATACAATGTTACCATAAAACCATGCTAACATATACACCATGTTACCATATAGACCATGTTACCATATAGACCATGTTACCATATAGACCATGTTACCATATAGACCATGTTACCATATACACCATGTTACCATTTACACCATGTTACCATATAGACCATGTTACCATATACACCATGTTACCATATAGACCATGTTACCATTTAGACCATGTTACCATTTAGACCATGTTACCATATAGACCATGTTACCATTTAGACCATGTTACCATATACACCATGTTACAATTTAGACCATGTTACCATATAGACCATGTTACCATATACACCATGTTACCTTTTAGACCACGTTACCATATACACCATGTTACCATATAGACCATGTTACCATAAAGACCATGTTACCATATACACCATGTTACAATTTAGACCATGTTACCATATAGACCACGTTACCATATACACCATTCTACCATATACCAGATGTTACCATATACACCATGTTACCATATACACCATGTTACCATTTAGACCATGTTACCACATACACCATGTTACCACATAGACTATGTTACCATATACACCATGTTACCATATAGACCATGTTACCATAAAACCATGCTACCATATACACCATGTTACAATTTAGACCATGTTACCATATAGACCATGTTACCATATACACCATGTTACCATAAAACCATGCTACTATATACACCATGTTACAATTTAGACCATGTTATCATATACACCATATTACCATATACACCATGTCACCATATAGACCATGTTACAATAAAACCATGCTACCATATACACCATGTTACAATTTAGACCATGTTATCATATAGACCATGTTACCATATACACTATTCTACGGTATACCGGATGTTACCATATAGACCATGTTACCATATAGACCATGTTACCATATAGACCATGTTACCATAAAACCATGCTACCATATACACTATGTTACAATTTAGACCATGTTATCATATACACCATGTCACCACATACACCATGCTACCATATAGACCATGTTACAATAAAACCATGCTACCATATACACCATGTTACAATTTAGACCATGTTATCATATAGACCATGTTACCATGTTACCATGTAGCTCCTGTCACCATATACACCATGTTACCTTTTAGACCATGTTACCATATACACCATTCTACCGTATACCGGATGTTACCATATACACCATGTTACCATATACACAATGTTACCATTTAGACCTGGTTACCATTTAGACCATGTTACCACATACACCATGTTACCACATAGACCATGTTACCATTTAGACCATGTTACCATATACACCATGTTACCATATATACCATGTTACCATTTAGACCATGTTACCATATACACCATGTTACCATATAGACCATGTTACCATGTTACCATGTAGCTCCTGTCACCATATACACTATGTTACCTTTTAGACCATGTTACCATATACACCATGTTACCATAAAACCATGCTACTATATACACCATGTTACAATTTAGACCATGTTATCATATACACCATATTACCATATACACCATGCTACCATATAGACCATGTTACAATAAAACCATGCTACCATATACACCATGTTACAATTTAGACCATGTTACCATATACACTATTCTACCGTATACCGGATGTTACCATATACACCATGTTACCATATACACCATGTTACCATATAGACCATGTTACCATGTAGACCATGTTACCATATAGACCATGTTACCTTTTAGACCATGTTACCATATACACCATGATATCATATAGACCATGTTACCATATAGACCTTGTTACCATATAGACCATGTTACCTTTTAGACCATGTTACCATATACACTATTCTACCGTATACCGGATGTTACCATATACACCATGTTACCATATACACAATGTTACCATTTAGACCTGGTTACCATTTAGACCATGTTACCACATACACCATGTTACCACATAGACCATGTTACCATTTAGACCATGTTACCATATACACCATGTTACCATATAGACCATGTTACCATTTAGACCATGTTACCATATACACCATGTTACCATATAGACCATGTTACCATGTTACCATGTAGCTCCTGTCACCATATACACTATGTTACCTTTTAGACCATGTTACCATATACACCATGTTACCATAAAACCATGCTACTATATACACCATGTTACAATTTAGACCATGTTACCATATAGACCATGTTACCATAAAACCATGTTACCATATAGACCATGTTACAATTAAACCATGTTACCATATACACCATGTTACAATTTAGACCATGTTATCATATAGACCATGTTACCATATACACTATTCTACGGTATACCGGATGTTACCATATAGACCATGTTACCATATAGACCATGTTACCATATACACCATGTTACCATATAGACCATGTTACCATAAAACCATGCTACCATATACACCATGTTACAATTTAGACCATGTTACCATATAGACCATGTTACCATATACACCATGTTACCATAAAACCATGCTACCATATACACCATGTTACAATTTAGACCATGTTACCATATACACTATTCTACCGTATACCGGATGTTACCATATACACCATGTTACCATATACACCATGTTACCATATAGACCATGTTACCATGTAGACCATGTTACCATATAGACCATGTTACCTTTTAGACCATGTTACCATATACACCATGTTACCATGTTACCATATAGACCATGTTACCATATAGACCATGTTACCTTTTAGACCATGTTACCATATACACTATTCTACCGTTACCATGTTACCATATACACCATGTTACCATATACACAATGTTACCATTTAGACCTGGTTACCATTTAGACCATGTTACCACATACACCATGTTACCACATAGACCATGTTACCATTTAGACCATGTTACCATATACACCATGTTACCATATAGACCATGTTACCATTTAGACCATGTTACCATATACACCATGTTACCATTTAGACCATGTTACCATGTTACCATGTAGCTCCTGTCACCATATACACTATGTTACCTTTTAGACCATGTTACCATATACACCATGTTGCCATAAAACCATGCTACTATATACACCATGTTACAATTTAGACCATGTTATCATATACACCATATTACCATATACACCATGTCACCATATAGACCATGTTACAATAAAACCATGCTACCATATACACCATGTTACAATTTAGACCATGTTATCATATAGACCATGTTACCATATACACTATTCTACGGTATACCGGATGTTACCATATAGACCATGTTACCATATAGACCATGTTACCATATACACCATGTTACCATATAGACCATGTTACCATAAAACCATGCTACCATATACACCATGTTACAATTTAGACCATGTTACCATATAGACCATGTTACCATATACACCATGTTACCATAAAACCATGCTACCATATACACCATGTTACAATTTAGACCATGTTACCATGTAGCTCCTGTCACCATATACACCATGTTACCATTTAGACCTGGTTACCATTTAGACCATGTTACCACATACACCATGTTACCACATAGACCATGTTACCATATAGACCATGTTACCATATAGACCATGTTACCATTTAGACCATGTTACCATATACACCATGTTACAATTTAGACCATGTTACCATATAGACCATGTTACCATTTAGGCCATGTTACCATATAGGCCATGTTACCATTTAGACCATGTTACCATATACACCATGTTACCATATAGACCATGTTACCATATAGACCATGTTACCATATACACCATGTTACCATAAAACCATGCTACCATATACACCATGTTACAATTTAGACCATGTTACCATATAGACCATGTTACCATATACACCATGTTACCATTTAGACCATGTTACCATATAGACCATGTTACCATTTAGACCATGTTACCATATACACCATGTTACCATATAGACCATGTTACCATATACACCATGTTACCATAAAACCATGCTACCATATACACCATGTTACAATTTAGACCATGTTACCATATAGACCATGTTACCATTTAGATCATGTTACCATATACACCATGTTACAATTTAGACCATGTTACCATATAGACCATGTTACCATTTAGACCATGTTACCATATACACCATGTTACCATATAGACCATGTTACCATATAGACCATGTTACCATATACACCATGTTACCATAAAACCATGCTACCATATACACTATGTTACAATTTAGACCATGTTATCATATACACCATATTACCATATACACCATGTCACCATATGCACCATGCTACAATTTAGACCATGTTACCTTTTAGACCATGTTACCATATACACCATTTACCATATACCATGTTACCATATACACCATGTTACCATATACACCATGTTACCATATAGACCATGTTACCATTTAGACCTGGTTACCATTTAGACCATGTTACCATATACACCATGTTACCATAAAACCATGCTACCATATACACCATGTTACAATTTAGACCATGTTACCATATAGACCATGTTACCATTTAGACCATGTTACCATATACACCATGTTACCATATAGACCATGTTACCATATAGACCATGTTACCATATACACCATGTTACCATGAAGACCATGCTACCATTTACACTATGTTACAATTTAGACCATGTTATCATATACACCATATTACCATATAAACCATGTCACCATATACACCATGCTACCATATAGACCATGTTACAATAAAACCATGCTACCATATACACCATGTTACAATTTAGACCATGTTATCATATAGACCATGTTACCATTTAGACCATGTTACCATATACACCATGTTACAATTTAGACCATGTTACCATATAGACCATGTTACCATTTAGACCATGTTACCATATACACCATGTTACAATTTAGACCATGTTACCATATAGACCATGTTACCATTTAGACCATGTTACCATATACACCATGTTACCATATAGACCATGTTACCATTTAGACCATGTTACCATATACACCATGTTACAATTTAGACCATGTTACCATATAGACCATGTTACCATTTAGACCATGTTACCATATACACCATGTTACCATATAGACCATGTTACCATATAGACCATGTTACCATATACACCATGTTACCATTTAGACCATGTTACCATATAGACCATGTTACCATTTAGACCATGTTACCATATAGACCATGTTACCATTTAGACCATGTTACCATATACACCATGTTACCATATAGACCATGTTACCATATAGACCATGTTACCATATACACCATGTTACCATATAGACCATGTTACCATATAGACCATGTTACCATATAGACCATGTTACCATATAGACCATGTTACCATATAGACCATGTTACCTTTTAGACCATGTTACCATATACACTATTCTACCGTATACCGGATGTTACCATATACACCATGTTACCATATACACCATGTTACCATATAGACCATGTTACCATATAGACCATGTTACCATATAGACCATGTTACCATATACACCATGTTACCATATAGACCATGTTACCATATAGACCATGTTACCATATAGACCATGTTACCATATAGACCATGTTACCATATAGACCATGTTACCATATACACTATTCTACCGTATACCATGTTACCATATACACCATGTTACCATATACACAATGTTACCATTTAGACCATGTTACCATTTAGACCATGTTACCATATACACCATGTTACCACATAGACCATGTTACCATTTAGACCATGTTACCATATACACCATGTTACCATATAGACCATGTTACCATTTAGACCATGTTACCATATACACCATGTTACCATTTAGACCATGTTACCATGTTACCATGACCATGTTACCATATACACCATGTTACCATTTAGACCATGTTACCATATACACCATGTTACCATAAAACCATGCTACCATATACACCATGTTACAATGTTAGACCATGTTATCATATACACCATGTTACCATATACACCATGTCACCATATAGACCATGTTACCATAAAACCATGCTACCATATACACCATGTTACCATTTAGACCATGTTATCATATAGACCATGTTACCATATACACTATTCTACCATGTTACCATATAGATGTTACCATATAGACCATGTTACCATATAGACCATGTTACCATACCATAGACCATGTTACCATATAGACCATGTTACCATAAAACCATGCCATGTTACCATATAGACCATGTTACATTTAGACCATGTTACCATATAGACCATGTTACCATATAGACCCATGTTACCATAAAACCATGTTACCATATACACCATGTTACCATTTAGACCATGTTACCATATAGACCATGTTACCATATACACCATGTTACCATTTAGACCATGTTACCATATAGACCATGTTACCATATACACCATGTTACCATATAGACCATGTTACCATATAGACCATGTTACCATATAGACCATGTTACCATTTAGACCATGTTACCATATAGACCATGTTACCATTTAGACCATGTTACCATATAGACCATGTTACCATATAGACCATGTTACCATATAGACCATGTTACCATTTAGACCATGTTACCATATACACCATGTTACCATATAGACCATGTTACCATATAGACCATGTTACCATATACACCATGTTACCATAAACCATGCTACCATATACACCATGTTACAATTTAGACCATGTTATCATATAGACCATGTTACCATATACACCATGTTACCATTTAGACCATGTTACCATATAGACCATGTTACCATTTAGACCATGTTACCATATACACCATGTTACCATATAGACCATGTTACCATATACACCATGTTACCATATAAACCATGTTACCATATAGACCATGTTACATTTACACCATGTTACCATATAGACCATGTTACCATTTAGACCATGTTACCATATACACCATGTTACATGTTTAGACCATGTTACCATATAGACCATGTTACCATTTAGACCATGTTACCATATACACCATGTTACCATATAGACCATGTTACCATATAGACCATGTTACCATATACACCATGTTACCATAAAACCATGTACCATATACACATGTTACCATTTAGACCATGTTACCATATAGACCATGTTACCATATACACCATGTCACCATATGCACCATGTTACCATTTAGACCATGTTACCATTTAGACCATGTTACCATATACACATTTACCGTATACCGGATGTTACCATACCCATGTTACCATATAGACCATGTTACCATATAGACCATGTTACCATATAGACCATGTTACCATTTAGACCATGTTACCATATACACCATGTTACCATATAGACCATGTTAGACCATGTTACCATATAGACCATGTTACCATTTAGACCATGTTACCATATAGACCATGTTACCATATAGACCATGTTACCATATACACCATACCATATAGACCATGTTACCATATAGACCATGTTACCATATACACCATGTTACCATAAGACCATGTTACCATATACACATGTTACCATTTAGACCATGTTACCATATACCCATGTTACCATATAGACCATGTTACCATATAGACCATGCTACCATATAGACCATGTTACATAAACCATGTTACCATATACACCATGTTACCATTTAGACCATGTTACCATATAGACCATGTTACCATTTAGACCATGTTACCATATAGACCATGTTACCATTTAGACCATGTTACCATATAGACCATGTTACCATTTAGACCATGTTACCATATAGACCATGTTACCATATAGACCATGTTACCATATAGACCATGTTACCATTTAGACCATGTTACCATATAGACCATGTTACCATATAGACCATGTTACCATTTAGACCATGTTACCATATAGACCATGTTACCATTTAGACCATGTTACCATATAGACCATGTTACCATATAGACCATGTTACCATATAGACCATGTTACCATATAGACCATGTTACCATATAGACCATGTTACCATATACACCATGTTACCATATAGACCATGTTACCATATAGACCATGTTACCATTTAGACCATGTTACCATATAGACCATGTTACCATATAGACCATGTTACCATATACACCATGTTACCATATAGACCATGTTACCATATAGACCATGTTACCATATACACCATGTTACCATATAGACCATGTTACCATATACACCATGTTACCATATAGACCATGTTACCATATAGACCATGTTACCATATACACCATGTTACCATATAGACCATGTTACCATATAGACCATGTTACCATATACACCATGTTACCATAAAACCATGCTAACATATGCACCATGTTACCATATAGACCATGTTACCATTTAGACCATGTTACCATTTAGACCATGTTACCATATAGACCATGTTACCATATAGACCATGTTACCATATAGACCATGTTACCATATAACCATGTTACCATATACCCATGTTACCATTTATAGACCATGTTACCATATAGACCATGTTACCATATAGACCATGTTACCATACCATGTTACTACCATATATGTTACCATAGACCATGTAGACCATGTTACCATATAGACCATGTTACCATATAGACCATGTTACCATAAACCATGCTACCATATACACTATGTTACCATTTAGACCATGTTATCATATACACCATGTTACCATTTACACCATGTTACCATATAGACCATGTTACCATAAAACCATGTTACCATATACACCATGTTACAATAGACCATGTTACATATAGACCATGTTACCATACCATGTAGACCTGTCACCATATAGACCATGTTACCATTTAGACCATGTTACCATATACACCATTCTACCGTATACCGGATGTTACCATATACACCATGTTACCATATACACCATGTTACCATTTAGACCTGTTACCATTTAGACCATGTTACCATATACACCATGTTACAATTTAGACCATGTTATCATATAGACCATGTTACCATATAACCATGTTACCATATACACCATGTTACCATATACACCATGTTACCATATAGACCATGTTACCATATACACCATGTTACCATAAAACCATGCTAACATATACACCATGTTACAATTTAGACCATGTTACCATATAGACCATGTTACCATAAAACCATGTTACCATATAGACCATGTTACCATATAGACCATGTTACCATATACACCATGTCTCCATATACACCATGCTACCATATAGACCATGTTACAATAAAACCATGCTACCATATACACCATTTTACAATTTAGACCATGTTACCATATAGACCATGTTACCATTTAGACCTGGTTACCATATAGACCATGTTACCATATAGACCATGTTACCATATAGACCATGTTACCATATAGACCACGTTATCATATTCACCATGCTACCATATACACCATGTTACCATTTACACCATGTTATCCATATAGACCATGTTACCATATAGACCATGTTACCATATAGACCATGTTACCATTTAGACCATGTTACCATATAGACCATGTTACCATATAGACCATGTTACCATATACACCATGTTACCATATACACCATGTTACCATTTAGACCATTTAGACCATGTTACCATATACACCATGTTACCATATAGACCATGTTACCATTTAGACCATGTTACCATATACACCATGTTACCATATAGACCATGTTACCATTTAGACCATGTTACCATATAGTTACCATGTTACCATGTTACCATATAGACCATATACACCATGTTACCATATAGACCATGTTACCATATAGACCATGTTACCATATAGACCATGTTACCATATACACCATGTTACAATTTAGACCATGTTACCATATACACCATGTTACCATATAGACCATGTTACCATATAGACCATGTTACCATATAGACCATGTTACCATATACACCATGTTACCATATAGACCATGTTACCATATACACTACCATATACCATGTTACCATGTTACCATATACACCATGTTACCATATAGACCATGTTACCATGTAGACCATGTTACCATATAGACCATGTTACCATTAGACCATGTTACCATATACACCATGTTACCATATAGACCATGTTACCATATAGACCATGTTACCATATAGACCATGTTACCATTTAGACCATGTTACCATATACACCATGTTACCATATACCATGTTACCATATACCCATGTTACCATATACACCATGTTACCATTTAGACCATGTTACCATATAGACCATGTTACCATTACACCATGTTACCATATAGACCATGTTACCATATAGTTACCATATACACCATGTTACCATATAGACCATGTTACCATGTTACCATATAGACCATGTTACCATATTACCATGACCATGTTACCATATACACCATGTTACCATTTAGACCATGTTACCATATAGACCATGTTACCATATAACCATGTTACCATATACACCATGTTACCATTTAGACCATGTTACCATATACACCATGTTACCATATACACCATGTTACCATATAGACCATGCTACCATATACACCATGTTACAATTTAGACCATGTTATCATATACACCATGTTACCATATACACCATGTTACCATAGACCATGTTACCATATAGACCATGTTACCATATAGACCATGTTACCATATACACCATGTTACCATATAGACCATGTTACCATATAGACCATGTTACCATATACACCATGTTACCATTTAGACCATGTTACCATATAGACCATGTTACCATATACACCATGTTACCATATAGACCATGTTACCATATAGACCATGTTACCATATAGACCATGTTACCATATAGACCATGTTACCATATACACCATGTTACCATATACACCATGTTACCATATAGACCATGTTACCATATAGACCATGTTACCATATAGACCATGTTACCATATAGACCATGTTACCATATAGACCATGTTACCATATAGACCATGTTACCATATAGACCATGTTACCATATAGACCATGTTACCATATAGACCATGTTACCATATAGACCATGTTACCATATACACCATGTTACCATATAGACCATGTTACCATATACACCATGTTACCATATACACCATGTTACCATTTAGACCTGGTTACCATTTAGACCATGTTACCATATACACATATAGACCATGTTACCATGTTACCATATAGACCATGTTACCATATAGACCATGTTACCATATAGACCATGTTACCATATACACCATGTTACCATATAGACCATGTTACCATGTTACCATATACAGACCATGTTACCATTTAGACCATGTTACCATATAGACCATGTTACCATAGACCATGTTACCATATACACCATGTTACCATTTAGACCATGTTACCATATAGACCATATACACCATGTTACCATGTTACCATAGACCATGTTACATAAAGACCATGTTACCATATACACCATGTTACAGACCATGTTACCATATAGACCATGTTACCATATAGACCATGTTACGATTTAGACCATGTTACCATTTAGACCATGTTACCATATACACCATGTTACCATATAGACCATGTTACCATATAGACCATGTTACCATACAGACCATGTTACCATATAGACCATGTTACCATTTAGACCATGTTACCATATAGACCATGTTACCATATAGACCATGTTACCATATAGACCATGTTACCATATAGACCATGTTACCATATTCACCATGTTACCATATACACCATGTTACCATTTACACCATGTCACCATATAGACCATGTTATGATTTAGACCTTGTTACCATATAGACCATGTTACCATATAGACCATGTTACGATTTAGACCATGTTACCATTTAGACCATGTTACCATATACACCATGTTACCATATAGACCATGTTACCATATAGACCATGTTACCATACAGACCATGTTACCATATAGACCATGTTACCATGTTTACCATATAGTTACCATATAGACCATGTTACCATATAGACCATGTTACCATATAGACCATGTTACCATATACACCATGTTACCATATACACCATGTTACCATATAGACCATGTTACCATATAGACCATGTTACCATATACACCATGTTACCATTTAGACCATGTTACCATATAGACCATGTTACCATAGACCATGTTACCATGTACCATACATGTTACCATATACACCATGTTACCATATAGACCATGTTACCATATAGACCATGTTACCATATACACCATGTTACCATATACACCATGTTACCATATAGACCATGTTACCATATAGACCATGTTACCATATACACCATGTTACCATATAGACCATGTTACCATATAGACCATGTTACCATTTAGACCATGTTACCATATACACCATGTTACCATATAGACCATGTTACCATATAGTTACCATAGACCATGTTACCATATACCCATGTTACCATATAGACCATGTTTACCATATAGACCATGTTACCATTTAGACCATGTTACCATATACACCATGTTACCATATAGACCATGTTACCATATAGACCATGTTACCATTTAGACCATGTTACCATATAGACCATGTTACCATATAGACCATGTTACCATATAGACCATGTTACCATATAGACCATGTTACCATATAGACCATGTTACCATATAGACCATGTTACCATTTAGACCATGTTACCATATACACCATGTTACCATATAGACCATGTTACCATATAGACCATGTTACCATATAGACCATGTTACCATATAGACCATGTTACCATATAGACCATGTTACCATATAGACCATGTTACCATATAGACCATGTTACCATATAGACCATGTTACCATATAGACCATGTTACCATATAGACCATGTTACCATTTAGACCATGTTACTATATAGACCATGTTACCAATTAGACCATGTTACTATATAGACCATGTTACCATATACACCATGTTACTATATACACCATGTTACCATATAGACCATGTTACCTTTTAGACCTTGTTACCATATAGACCATGTTACCATTTAGACCATGTTACCACATAGACCATGTTACCATTTAGACCATGTTACCATATAGGACATGTTACCATTTAGACCATGTAACCATTTAGACCATGTTACGATATACACCATATTACCATTTAGACCATATTACCATTTAGACCATGTTACCATATAGACCATGTTACCATATTGACCATGTTACCATATAGACCATGTTACCATATACAGAGAGAGAGCGAGGGAGAGAGACAGAGTGAGACGGAGAGACAGTGAGAGAGAGAGAAAGAGAGAGAGAGAGAGAGAGAGAGAGAGAGAGAGAGAGAGAGAGAGAGATACAGTGAGAGGTATGGGGGATTGTTGTATACTATGGAATATAATTTTGACATAAGGGAGAGAGCTGGGCCATGTGTGCATGTGAGTTGGCGCCTGCCTGCAAGATGTGTTTTGTTGTGAGAGAGGGAGCCGAACAGACATGCTCCAGACAAAGATAGACATTGATTATAGAGGCGGGGAGGATGGAGGTAGAGTGGAGGCAGAGGAGGAGTGGAGAGGGTGGCGGGGGTCTCTTTTGGGTATTAGTGCTCCATTATATGACTGATGGAGGCCGGAGGGGGGAAGGGTGGAGATAAATAAATAATTAGGCTGACTCGTCAGGAACAGCACACAGTTTTCCCTCAAGAGACCTTCCAATAGGAAGACAGTGGGACCATAACAAAGGCAGACACACCAAAATAACACCCAGAACAAAAGTTAGGCCCTTCCCTTTAAAGGGCATTAAAACAATGGATTTCAGGTAGATTGCTTTGTTCAAGAATACAGTATAAAGCTGTCCAGCTTTGCCTTAGCTCATGCTCACTGTTTGATATAGTGTAGCCTTTAAGGCTTATAGTTAGAACATTCATCATGTTATCTCATAATAAACATTATATTGACATCCTCTCTTCATTTACTTCTGAAAAAGAGAAGGGATTGTTTGAGTATGTACGCACAAACGCGCACAAATGCAAGCGCACACACACGCACACATATACACACACACACACACACACACACACACACACACACACACACACACACACACACACACACACACACACACACACACACACACACACACACACACACACACACACACACACACACACACACACAAGCTTTACATGGACCGCCAGTCATCCTTAAGTAATAAGGCCTGCGTTGTGTCGTGCCTAAGAACAGCCCTTAGCTGTGGTATATTGGCCATATATCACAAACCCCAGAGGTGCCTTATAGTTATTATAAACTGGTTACCAACGTAATTAGAGCAGTAAAAATAAACGTTTTTTTCATGCTCATGGTATAAGGTCTGAAATACCACAGCTTTCAGCCAATCAGCATTCAGGGCTCAAACCACCCAGTTTATGAAGCAACATATAGCACGCCCATATAGCACCCCCATCCCCCATCCCCTCTCATAAACACACAAACACCTCCCTGGTCGTGAAACTCTCCGTTGGTCTCCCACAACACAACTTGATGAATTGGCGAAGCAATGATGGATAGCAATAAAGATTGTCCTCCGATATCTCTACCTCTCCTCCCTCTAATGCCCCCTCCTCCCTGGTTCCATCTCACTTTCTCCTATGTTCTACTCCCTCACCCCTGCCTCCTTCCTCCATTCATCTATCTCTTCTGTCCCTGTTTGTAGATCCAGACAGAGAGCCCAGGTCCACAGACCTCATCCGTCACTGGGCCCCATGGTGAGGGATGTGCCTGCAGCACATACTGGGATCTGTAACCAACGCACAGGCACACACACACACACACACACACACACACACACACACACACACACACACACACACACACACACACACACACACACACACACACACACACACACACACACACACACAGATAAATTAGATGCAGATATATCAAGATAAATCCTCAGCACCCTTCCCAGCAGTACGAAGCGATCTGTGTGTTTGACTACGGCCCAGTGGTCTGTGGGTTTGACTACGGCCCAGCGGTCTGTGGGTTTGACTAATGCTCAGTGATTTGTGGGTTGGACTACGGCCCAGCGGTCTGTGGGTTTGACTAATGCCCAGTGGTCTGTGGGTTTGACTACGACCCAGTGGTCTGTGGGTTTGACTAATGCCCAGTAGTCTGAAGGTTTGACTACGGCCTAGTGGTCTGTGTGTTTGACTACGACCCAGTGGTCTGTGGGTTTGACTACGGCCCAGCGGTCTGTGGGTTTGACTACGGCCCCATGGTCTGTGGGTTTGACTAATGCTCAGTGATTTGTGGGTTTGACTACGGCCCAGTGGTCTGTGGGTTTGACTACGGCCCAGTGGTCTGTGGGTTTGACTACGGCCCAGTGGTGTGTGGGTTTGACTAATGCTCAGTGAATTGTGGGTTTGACTACGGCCCAGTGGTCTGTGGGTTTGACTACGGCCCAGTGGTCTGTGGGTTTGACTAATGCTCAGTGATTTGTGGGTTTGACTACGGCCCAGCGGTCTGTGGGTTTGACTACGGCATAGTGGTCTGTGTGTTTGACTACGGCCCAGTGGTCTGTGGGTTTGACTACGGGCCCAGTGGTCTGTGGGTTTGATTACGGCCCAGTGGTCTGTGGGTTTGACTACGGCCCAGCGGTCTGTGGGTTTGACTAATGCTCAGTGATTTGTGGGTTTGACTACGGCGCAGTGGTCTGTGGGTTTGACTACGGCCCAGCGGTCTGTGGGTTTGACTAATGCTCAGTGATTTGTGGGTTTGACTACGGCCCAGTGGTCTGTGGGTTTGACTACGGCCCAGTGGTCTGTGGGTTTGACTAATGCTCAGTAATTTGTGGGTTTGACTACGGCCCAGTGGTCTGTGGGTTTGACTACGGCCCAGCGGTCTGTGGGTTTGACTAATGCTCAGTGATTTGTGGGTTGGACTACGGCCCAGTGGTCTGTGGGTTTGACTACGGCCCAGTGGTCTGTGGGTTTGACTACGACCCAGTAGTCTGTGGGTTTGACTACAGCCTAGTGGTCTGTGGGTTTGACTACGGCCCAGTGGTATGTGGGTTTGACTACGGCCCAGCGGTCTGTGGGTTTGACTAATGCTCAGTGATTTGTGGGTTGGACTACGGCCCAGTGGTCTGTGGGTTTGACTACGGCCCAGTGGTCTGTGGGTTTGACTACGGCCCAGTGGTCTGTGGGTTTGACTACGACCCAGTAGTCTGTGGGTTTGACTACAGCCTAGTGGTCTGTGGGTTTGACTACGGCCCAGTGGTATGTGGGTTTGACTACGGCCCAGCGGTCTGTGGGTTTGACTAATGCTCAGTGATTTGTGGGTCGGACTACGGCCCAGTGGTCTGTGGGTTTGACTACGGCCCAGTGGTATGTGGGTTTGACTACGGCCCAGCGGTCTGTGGGTTTGACTAATGCTCAGTGATTTGTGGGTTGGACTACGGCCCAGTGTTCTGTGGGTTTGACTACGGCCCAGCGGTCTGTGGGTTTGACTACGGCCCAGTGTTCTGTGGGTTTGACTACGGCCCAGCGGTCTGTGGGTTTGACTAATGCTCAGTGATTTGTGGGTTGGACTACGGCCCAGTGTTCTGTGGGTTTGACTACGGCCCAGTGGTCTGTGGGTTTGACTAATGCTCTGTGATTTGTGGGTTTGACTACGGCCCAGTGTTCTGTGGGTTTGACTACGGCCCAGTGGTCTGTGGGTTTGACTAATGCTCAGTGATTTGTGGGTTTGACTACGGCCTAGAGGTCTGTGGGTTTGACTACGGCCCAGTGATTTGTGGGTTTGACTACGGCCCAGTGGTCTGTGGGTTTGACTAATGCTCAGTGATTTGTGGGTTTGACTACGGCCTAGTGGTCTGTGGGTTTGACTAATGCTCAGTGATTTGTGGGTTTGACTACGGCCCAGTGGTCTGTGGGTTTGACTACGGCCCAGTGGTCTGTGGGTTTGACTAATGCTCAGTGATTTGTGGGTTTGACTACGGCCCAGCGGTCTGTGGGTTTGACTAATGCTCAGTGATTTGTGGGTTTGACTACGGCTCAGTGGTCTGTGGGTTTGACTACGGCCCAGTGGTCTATGGGTTTGACTACGGCCCAGTGGTCTGTGGGTTTGACTAATGCTCAGTGATTTGTGGGTTTGACTACGGCCCAGTGGTCTGTGGGTTTGACTACGGCCCAGCGGTCTGTGGGTTTGACTAATGCTCAGTGATTTGTGGGTTGGACTACGGCCCAGTGGTCTGTGGGTTTGACTACGGCCCAGTCGTCTGTGGGTTTGACCACGGCCCAGTGGTCTGTGGGTTTGACTAATGCTCAGTGATTTGTGGGTTGGACTACGGCCCAGTGGTCTGTGGGTTTGACTACGGCCCAGTGGTCTGTGGGTTTGACTACGACCCAGTAGTCTGTGGGTTTGACTACGGCCTAGTGGTCTGTGGGTTTGACTACGGCCCAGTGGTCTGTGGGTTTGACTACGGCCCAGTGGTCTGTGGGTTTGACTACGGCCCAGTGGTTTGTGGGTTTGACTAATGCTCGGTGATTTGTGGGTTTGACTATGGCCCAGTGGTCTGTGGGTTTGACTACAGCCCAGTGGTCTGTGGGTTTGACTACGGCCCAGTGGTCTGTTGGTTTGACTAATGCTCAGTGATTTGTGGGTTTGACTACGGCCCAATGTTCTGTGGGTTTGACTACGACCCAGTAGTCTGTGGGTTTGACTACGGCATAGTGGTCTGTGTGTTTGACTACGGCCCAGTGGTCTGTGGGTTTGACTACGGGCCCAGTGGTCTGTGGGTTTTATTACGGCCCAGTGGTCTGTGGGTTTGACTACGGCCCAGCGGTCTGTGGGTTTGACTAATGCTCAGTGATTTGTGGGTTGGACTACGGCCCAGTGGTCTGTGGGTTTGACTACGGCCCAGTGGTCTGTGGGTTTGACTACGACCCAGTAGTCTGTGGGTTTGACTACAGCCTAGTGGTCTGTGGGTTTGACTACAGCCCAGTGGTATGTGGGTTTGACTACAGTCTAGTGGTCTGTGGGTTTGACTACGGCCCAGTGGTATGTGGGTTTGACTACGGCCCAGTGGTATGTGGGTTTGACTACGGCCCAGCAGGCTGTGGGTTTGACTAATGCTCAGTGATTTGTGGGTTGGACTACGGCCCAGTGGTCTGTGGGTTTGACTACGGCACAGTGGTCTGTGGGTTTGACTACGACCCAGTAGTCTGTGGGTTTGACTACAGCCTAGTGGTCTGTGGGTTTGACTACGGCCCAGTGGTATGTGGGTTTGACTACAGCCTAGTGGTCTGTGGGTTTGACTACGGCCCAGTGGTATGTGGGTTTGACTACGGCCCAGTGGTATGTGGGTTTGACTACGGCCCAGCAGGCTGTGGGTTTGACTAATGCTCAGTGATTTGTGGGTTGGACTACGGCCCAGTGGTCTGTGGGTTTGACTACGGCCCAGTGGTCTGTGGGTTTGACTACGGCCCAGTGGTCTGTGGGTTTGACTACGACCCAGTAGTCTGTGGGTTTGACTACGGCCCAGGGATCTGTGGGGTTGACTACGGCCCAGTGGTCTGTGGGTTTGACTACGGCCCAGTGGTATGTGGGTTTGACTACGGCCCAGCGGTCTGTGGGTTTGACTAATGCTCAGTGATTTGTGGGTTGGACTACGGCCCAGTGGTCTGTGGGTTTGACTACGGCCCAGTGGTCTGTGGGTTTGACTACGGCCCAGTGGTCTGTGGGTTTGACTAATGCTCAGTGAATTGTGGGTTTGACTACAGCCCAGTGGTCTATGGGTTTGACTACGGCCCAGTGGTCTGTGGGTTTGACTAATGCTCAGTGATTTGTGGGTTTGACTACGGCCCAGTGGTCTGTGGGTTTGACTACGGCCCAGTGGTCTGTGGGTTTGACTACGGCCCAGTGGTCTGTGGGTTTGACTACGGCCCAGTGGTTTGTGGGTTTGACTAATGCTCGGTGATTTGTGGGTTTGACTATGGCCCAGTGGTCTGTGGGTTTGACTACAGCCCAGTGGTCTGTGGGTTTGACTACGGCCCAGTGGTCTGTTGGTTTGACTAATGCTCAGTGATTTGTGGGTTTGACTACGGCCCAATGTTCTGTGGGTTTGACTACGACCCAGTAGTCTGTGGGTTTGACTACGGCATAGTGGTCTGTGTGTTTGACTACGGCCCAGTGGTCTGTGGGTTTGACTACGGGCCCAGTGGTCTGTGGGTTTTATTACGGCCCAGTGGTCTGTGGGTTTGACTACGGCCCAGCGGTCTGTGGGTTTGACTAATGCTCAGTGATTTGTGGGTTGGACTACGGCCCAGTGGTCTGTGGGTTTGACTACGGCCCAGTGGTCTGTGGGTTTGACTACGACCCAGTAGTCTGTGGGTTTGACTACAGCCTAGTGGTCTGTGGGTTTGACTACGGCCCAGTGGTATGTGGGTTTGACTACAGTCTAGTGGTCTGTGGGTTTGACTACGGCCCAGTGGTATGTGGGTTTGACTACGGCCCAGTGGTATGTGGGTTTGACTACGGCCCAGCAGGCTGTGGGTTTGACTAATGCTCAGTGATTTGTGGGTTGGACTACGGCCCAGTGGTCTGTGGGTTTGACTACGACCCAGTAGTCTGTGGGTTTGACTACAGCCTAGTGGTCTGTGGGTTTGACTACGGCCCAGTGGTATGTGGGTTTGACTACAGCCTAGTGGTCTGTGGGTTTGACTACGGCCCAGTGGTATGTGGGTTTGACTACGGCCCAGTGGTATGTGGGTTTGACTACGGCCCAGCAGGCTGTGGGTTTGACTAATGCTCAGTGATTTGTGGGTTGGACTACGGCCCAGTGGTCTGTGGGTTTGACTACGGCCCAGTGGTCTGTGGGTTTGACTACGACCCAGTAGTCTGTGGGTTTGACTACGGCCCAGGGATCTGTGGGGTTGACTACGGCCCAGTGGTCTGTGGGTTTGACTACGGCCCAGTGGTATGTGGGTTTGACTAAGGCCCAGCGGTCTGTGGGTTTGACTAATGCTCAGTGATTTGTGGGTTGGACTACGGCCCAGTGGTCTGTGGGTTTGACTAATGCTCAGTGAATTGTGGGTTTGACTACAGCCCAGTGGTCTATGGGTTTGACTACGGCCCAGTGGTCTGTGGGTTTGACTAATGCTCAGTGAATTGTGGGTTTGACTACAGCCCAGTGGTCTATGGGTTTGACTACGGCCCAGTGGTCTGTGGGTTTGACTAATGCTCAGTGATTTGTGGGTTTGACTACGGCCCAGTGGTCTGTGGGTTTGACTACGGCCCAGTGGTCTGTGGGTTTGACTACGGCCCAGTGGTCTGTGGGTTTGACTAATGCTCAGTGATTTGTGGGTTTGACTACGGCCCAGCGGTCTGTGGGTCTGAATAATGCTCAGTGATTTGTGGGTTTGACTAATGCTCAGTGATTTGTGGGTTGGACTACGGCCCAGTGGTCTGTGGGTTTGACTACGGCCCAGTGGTCTGTGGGTTTGACCACGGCCCAGCGGTCTGTGGGTTTGACTAATGCTCAGTGATTTGTGGGTTGGACTACGGCCCAGTGGTCTGTGGGTTTGACTACGGCCCAGTGGTCTGTGGGTTTGACTACGACCCAGTAGTCTGTGGGTTTGACTACGGCCTAGTGGTCTGTGGGTTTGACTACGGCCCAGTGGTCTGTGGGTTTGACTACGGCCCAGTGGTCTGTGGGTTTGACTACGGCCCAGCGGTCTGTGGGTTTGACTAATGCTCAGTGATTTGTGGGTTGGACTACGGCCCAGTGGTCTGTGGGTTTGACTACGGCCCAGTAGTCTGTGGGTTTGACTACAGTCTAGTGGTCTGTGGGTTTGACTACAGCCCAGTGGTATGTGGGTTTGACTACGGCCCAGTGGTCTGTTGGTTTGACTAATGCTCAGTGATTTGTGGGTTTGACTACGGCCCAGTGTTCTGTGGGTTTGACTACGACCCAGTAGTCTGTGGGTTTGACTACGGCATAGTGGTCTGTGTGTTTGACTACGGCCCAGTGGTCTGTGGGTTTGACTACGGGCCCAGTGGTCTGTGGGTTTTATTACGGCCCAGTGGTCTGTGGGTTTGACTACGGCCCAGCGGTCTGTGGGTTTGACTAATGCTCAGTGATTTGTGGGTTTGACTACAGCCCAGTGGTCTGTGGGTTTGACTAATGCTCAGTGATTTGTGGGTTTGACTACGGCCCAGTGGTCTGTGGGTTTGACTACGGCCCAGCGGTCTGTGGGTTTGACTAATGCTCAGTGATTTGTGGGTTGGACTACGGCCCAGTGGTCTGTGGGTTTGACTACGGCCCAGTGGTCTGTGGGTTTGACTACGACCCAGTAGTCTGTGGGTTTGACTACAGCCTAGTGGTCTGTGGGTTTGACTACGGCCCAGTGGTATGTGGGTTTGACTACAGCCTAGTGGTCTGTGGGTTTGACTACGGCCCAGTGGTATGTGGGTTTGACTACGGCCCAGTGGTCTGTGGGTTTGACTACGACCCAGTGGTCTGTGGGTTTGACTAATGCTCAGTGAATTGTGGGTTTGACTACAGCCCAGTGGTCTATGGGTTTGACTACGGCCCAGTGGTCTGTGGGTTTGACTACGGCCCAGTGGTCTGTGGGTTTGACTAATGCTCAGTGATTTGTGGGTTTGACTACGGCCCAGCGGTCTGTGGGTCTGACTAATGCTCAGTGATTTGTGGGTTTGACTACGGCCCAGGGATCTGTGGGGTTGATTACGGCCCAGTGGTCTGTGGGTTTGACTACGGCCCAGTGGTATGTGGGTTTGACTACAGCCCAGTGGTCTGTGGGTTTGACTAATGCTCAGTGAATTGTGGGTTTGACTACAGCCCAGTGGTCTATGGGTTTGACTACGGCCCAGTGGTCTGTGGGTTTGACTAATGCTCAGTGATTTGTGGGTTTGACTACGGCCCAGTGGTCTGTGGGTTTGACTACGGCCCAGTGGTCTGTGGGTTTGACTAATGCTCAGTGATTTGTGGGTTTGACTACGGCCCAGCGGTCTGTGGGTCTGACTAATGCTCAGTGATTTGTGGGTTTGACTACGGCCCAGTGGTCTGTGGGTTTGACTACGGCCCAGTGGTCTGTGGGTTTGACAAATGCTCAGTGATTTGTGGGTTTGACTACGGCCCAGTGGTCTGTGGGTTTGACTACGGCCCAGTGGTCTGTGGGTTTGACTACGGCCCAGTGGTCTGTGGGTTTGACTACGGCCCAGTGGTCTGTGGGTTTGACTAATGCTCAGTGATTTGTGGGTTTGACTACGGCCCAGTGGTCTGTGGGTTTGACTACGGCCCAGTGGTCTGTGGGTTTGACTAATGCTCAGTGATTTGTGGGTTTGACTACGGCCCAGTGGTCTGTGGGTTTGACTACGGCCCAGCGGTCTGTGGGTTTGACTAATGCTCAGTGATTTGTGGGTTTGACTACGGCCCAGTGGTCTGTTGGTTTGACTACGGCCCAGTGGTCTGTGGGTTTGACTAATGCTCAGTGATTTGTGGGTTTGACTATGGCCCAGTGGTCTGTGGGTTTGACTACAGCCCAGTGGTCTGTGGGTTTGACTATGGCCCAGTGGTCTGTGGGTTTGACTACGGCCCGTGGTCTGTGGGTTTGACTACGGCCCCGTGGTCTGTGGGTTTGACTACGGCTCAGTGGTCTGTGGGTTTGACTACGGCCCTGTGGTCTGTGGGTTTGACTACGGCCCAGTGGTTATCACACAAGACTAATGGATCTATGTTTTAGTCCTCTCCTCCTTTCTGTTATGCACTTTCTCTGTATTTTTCATAAATGTTTTTGTTCTCTCGCTCTCTGTTTCACTTTCTCTCTCTCTCTCTCTCTCTCTCTCTCGCTATCTTTTTTTGTCGAAGTGAAGCACTACCGGAGCAAAACACATTCCTGTCCGCATTCCTGCCACAGGAAAAACAGTGTCCAGAACATACTAAAAGGCTAAGCACGTCATTTGTTTTTAAACCCATTTGCTCATTGGAACCAGGGTTGGCTGACAGCTGGAGTGTGACTGTGTGTGAATGTGTGTGTATCTGTCTGTGTGTGTGTCTGTGTGTGTGTGTGTGTGTTTGTTTGTGTTTGTGTGGGTGTTTGGGTGTGTGTGCATGCGTGCATATGCATTCATTTCTGTTTGCCTGCGTGTTTTGGTCTGGGAGTGTGTTTTTCTCTGTGGTGGATAGGCGTTGAAGTATGATGAACAATTACACAAACACACCATTCCTCCTCCCATTCTAATCTAAAGCACATGTCTATGCTGTGCTGTTGCTGTGGTCAGGTTGACTTATCTGACTTTGAATAAGTAGGCATATACTGTAGGCATACCAGAGCACATCAACAGTTCACACTGCGGGACGAAGACATCATAGGGCTGATAGACATAAAACAGAAAGACAGGAGAGATAGTGAAAGGAAAGTAGAAGAGAACACCCACACACAATCAGATAACACACAATAATAGGATTGGTGGGGCAATTACGTTATGGAGCTGGCTTAACGTGATTGCCCCACCAACTCTCTCTCACACACACACGCACGCACGCACGCACGCACGCACGCACGCACGCACGCACGCACGCACACACGCACACACACACACACACACACACACACACACACACACACACACACACACACACACACACACACACACAAGCCAAGAAGAAAGAACAGACCATTGGTAATAGGCCATGAAAGGGTCATCCTGGCTCTAAGCAACGTCAAAAGGGTAGAAGGTTGGGTAGGGTTTACTAGAGGGCAGAGTCATCTTCCTGTTGTCCGGACCTCCACATCCTGTGTCAATAATCATACTACTTTCCCTTTCTGTAGCGCCACTCTCACTCTCTGTGGGCCAGAGAAGTCGGAAAGCAATTCTTTACATCCCACATCCTATTTTGGTCTCTCTCCATCCCTCATTCTCTCTTTTTATCTCTATCTATTCCCACTCTCCCTCCCTCTTCCTCCCTCTCTCCCCCCATTCCCCTCCCTCCCTCCCTCTTCCTCCCTCTCTCCCCCCATTCCCCCTCCCTCCCAGCCTAGTGGAGCGGCAGGATACTAAAAGCTTCCGATTGGCCAATCCATAGTGTTGATAATCTCTTCCTGTATTCCTTTCCCGTCCCTCCTCCCCCTCCTCTGTGCCTCTCTGTCCCCATCCCTCCTCTGTGCCTCTCTGTTCCCCTCTCTCCTCTGTGCCTCTCTGTCCCGCTCCCTCCTCTGTGCCTCTCTGTCCCCCTCCCTCCTCCCCCTCCTCTGTGCCTCTCTGTCTCACCTCCATCCTCCCCCTCCTATGTGCCTCTCTGTCTCCTTCCCTCCTCCCCCTCCTCTGTGCCTCTCTGTCTCCCTCCCTCCTCCCCCTCCTCTGGTCCTCTCTGTTCCTCAGGGTACTAATCATCAGCTTCCTCTGTTTGACACAGGACACACTGGCCAGCTGAATGTTTCTGGGAGCGTGTGTTTGTGTGTGTGTGTGTGTGTGTGTGTGTGTGTGTGTGTGTGTGTGTGTGTGTGTGTGTGTGTGTGTGTGTGTGTGTGTGTGTGTGTGTGTGTGTGTGTGTGTGGTGTGTGTGTGTGTGTGGCATGACTGTTGAGCTAAAACGGAACTCATAAAAATTTCCTTTGATCACTATCAGTAGAAATGGGGGGGAGAGCGGAGAGACACACACACACACACACACACACACACACACACACACACACACACACACACACACACACACACACACACACACACACACACACACACACACACACACACACACACAGCACTAATGCTGGATCGATGCCCAAATGGCACTCCAACGTCACTGGGACACTGCTCACTGGGACACTGCTCACTGGGCACTGCTCACTGGGACACTGCTCACTGGGACACTGTTCACTGGGACACTGTTCACTGGGACACTCTTCACTGGGACACTGCTCACTGGGACACTGCTCACTGGGGCACTGCTCACTGGGACACTGTTCACTGGGACACTGTTCACTGGGACACTCTTCACTGGGACACTGCTCACTGGGACACTGGGACACTGCTCACTGGGACACTGCTCACTGGGACACTGCTCACTGGGACACTGCTCACTGGGGCACTGCTCACTGGGACACTGCTCACTGGGGCACTGCTCACTAGGACACTGCTCACTGGGACACTGCTCACTGGGACACTGCTCACTGGGACACTGCTCACTGGGACACTGTTCACTGGGACACTGGGACACTGGGACACTGCTCACTGGGACACTGCTCACTGGGACACTGCTCACTAGGACACTGTTCACTGTGACACTGCTCACTGGGACACTGCTCACACTGTTCACTGGGACACTGTTCACTGTGACACTGTTCACTGGGACACTGCTCACTGGGACACTGCTCACTGTGACACTGTTCACTGGGACACTGTTCTCTGTGACACTGTTCACTGGGACACTGCTCACTGGGACACTGTTCACTGGGACACTGCTCACTGGGACACTGCTCACTGGGACACTGTTCACTGGGACACTGCTCACTGGGACACTGCTCACTGGGACACTGCTCACACTGTTCACTGGGACACTGTTCACTGTGACACTGTTCACTGGGACACTGCTCACACTGTTCACTGGGACACTGTTCACTGGGACACTGTTCACTGGGACACTGTTCTCTGTGACACTGTTCACTGGGACACTGTTCACTGGGACACTGTTCACTGGGACACTGTTCTCTGTGACACTGTTCACTGGGACACTGTTCACTGGGACACTGTTCACTGGGACACTGTTCACTGTGACACTGCTCACTGGGACACTGCTCACACTGTTCACTGGGACACTGTTCACTGTGACACTGTTTACTGGGACACTGCTCACTGGGACACTGCTCACTGTGACACTGTTCACTGGGACACTGTTCTCTGTGACACTGTTCACTGGGACACTGCTCACTGGGACACTGTTCACTGGGACACTGCTCACTGGGACACTGCTCACTGGGACACTGTTCACTGGGACACTGCTCACTGGGACACTGCTCACTGGGACACTGCTCACTGGGACACTGTTCACTGGGACACTGCTCACTGGGACACTGTTCACTGAGGCACTGCTCACTGGGACACTGCTCACTGGGGCACTGCTCACTAGGACACTGCTCACTGGGACACTGCTCACTGGGACACTGCTCACTGGGACACTGTTCACTGGGACACTGGGACACTGGTCACTGGGACACTGCTCACTGGGACACTGCTCACTGGGACACTGCTCACTAGGACACTGTTCACTGTGACACTGGGACACTGCTCACTGGGACACTGCTCACTGGGACACTGCTCACACTGTTCACTGGGACACTGTTCACTGGGACACTGTTCACTGGGACACTGCTCACTGGGACACTGTTCACTGGGACACTTTTCACTGGGACACTGTTCACTGGGACACTGCTCACACTGTTCACTGGGACACTGTTCACTGTGACACTGTTCACTGGGACACTGCTCACACTGTTCACTGGGACACTGTTCACTGGGACACTGTTCTCTGTGACACTGTTCACTGTGACACTGTTCACTGGGACACTGCTCACACTGTTCACTGGGACACTGTTCACTGGGACACTGTTCACTGGGACACTGTTCACTGGGACACTGCTCACACTGTTCACTGGGACACTGTTCACTGGGACACTGTTCTCTGTGACACTGTTCACTGGGACACTGCTCACTGGGACACTGTTCACTGGGACACTGCTCACTGGGACACTGCTCACTGGGACACTGTTCACTGGGACACTGCTCACTGGGACACTGCTCACTGGGACACTGCTCACTGTGACACTGCTCACTGGGACACTGTTCACTGGGACACTGATCTAATGCTCACCTGTCAATCAACTGCAGAAAGAGATGCTCAAGTAACTCTGGAGTAATATGCAAATGTGGCAGTTGTGTACTCACATGTTGAAAATGCTTTTTTTCCCTCAAAGCAAATACAATACTTTTCACTGGCCAAATCCTTTCTCACACACGCACATGCAATCCTGAATAATCACGTGCATACAGTCATAAAGTACTCAAGCTCGGACACTCTGTTCTGAACCCGTCTGTCCCACAGTTCACAAACAAGTCAGAGTTTGTGAAATATACAAATGTCGTTCATGAAGTACTACCATATTGGGTATACTCTACAGAGGTTACATAGCACTGGAAGAACTGTCCCCAAAATAACTTATTATTCCATGATAATTTGAACATCGAGCTATAGCTACTCAATTTCCACTTTTGTCTCCCATTCTATTGTGGCTGGAATGTACTATAAACGATACAACTAGCTATCACAGTCTCATGTCAGAATTAGATGTTCATATACGTTTCTCAAATGTCAAATGTCGAAGCTGTTGCAAACGTCAACTATCAAAGTTTAAGGTTAAGTTGAGACATGAATTCCACATTTTTAAGGTTAGAATTAATTAACTTCAGACATTAAATCAAATGTAATCAGATTGTTTTTGTTACATGCGCCAAATACAGGTGTAGACCTTACAGTGAAATTCTTACTTACAAGCCCTTAAAACCTTTTAAGGATCCGCCCCCTTTCCCCCCAATTTTTTGCCTAAAATGACATACCTAAATCTAACTGCCTGTATCTCATGCCCTGAAGCAAGGATATGCATATTCTTGGTACCATTTAAAAGGAAACAATTTGAAGTTTGTGGAAATGTGAAAGGAAATGTAGGAGAATATAACACAATAGATCTGGTTAAAGAAAATACAAAGAAAAAACAACCGTTCTTTTGTATTTTTTTTTTGTACCATCATCTTTGAAATGCAAGAGAAAAGCCATAATGTATTATTCCAGCCCAGGTGCAATTTAGATTTTGGTCACTAGATGGCAGCAGTGTATGTGCAAAGTTTCAGACTGATCCAATGTACCATTGTATTTCTGTTCAAAGTCTTGTATCAAGACTGCCCACATGTACCTAATTTGTTAATGAATAACTTTTCATGTTCAAAATTGTGCACTCTCCTGAAACAATATTATGGTATTCTTTCATTGTAATAGCTACTGTAAACTGAACAGTGCAGATTTACAAGAATTTAAGCTTTCTGCCAATATCAGATATGTCTATGTCCTTGGAAATGTTCTTGTTACTTACAACCTCATGCAAATAGTCTGGGCAGCCATTTGATTAGCTGTTCAGGAGTCTTATGACTTGGGGCTAGAAGCTATTCAGGAGCCTCTTGGACCTAGACTTCGCGCCCCGGTACCGCTTGCAGTGCGGTAGCAGAGAGAATAGTATATGATTAGGGTGGCTGGAATCTTTGACAATTTTTAGGGCCTACCTCTGACCGCCTGGTATAGAGGTCTTGGATGGCCAGAAGCTTGGCCTGGGTGATGTACTGGGCTGTAGGCACTACTACTTCCTTTTGTCCTGTTGTGAAAGGGCGTTGTGGAGTGCAATAAAGATGGCATCATCTGTGGATCTGTTGGGGCGGTATGCAAATTGGAATGGGTCTAGGGTTTCTGGGATAATGGTGTTGATGTGAGCCATGACCAGCCTTTAAAAGCATTTAATGGCTACAGACTTTAGTGCTTCGGGTCGGTAGGTTACTTAGTGTTCTTGGGCACAGAGACTATGGTGGTCTGCTTGAAAAATGTTAGTATTACAGAAGCAGACAGAGAGAGGTTGAAAATGTCAGTGAAGACACTTGCCAGTTGGTCAGCGCATGCTCGGGGTACATGTCCTGGTAATCTGTCTGGCCCTGAAGCCTTGTGAATGTTGACCTGTTTAAAGGTCTTACTCACATCGGAGTCGGAGAGCGTGATCATACGGTCGTCCGGAACAGCTGATGCTGTCATGCGTGTTTCAGTGTTGCTTGACTCGAAGTGAGCATAGAAGTGATTTAGCTCATTTGGGAGGCTCGTGTCACTGGGCAGCTCTCGGCTGTGCTTCCATTTGTAGTCTGTAATTGTTTTCCTATCTTATGAAAACCCAAATGTCTCATTTGGAAGCTAAAATTACATTTCATCTCTTTACCAATAATGTTATATTCAAACATTTAAATTGAACAACAATTCCATGCGAATCTGATAACTCTGATGTCTAGAATTTCCACTGGAGAGGGCATGTCATCCTCTCATTGAGGAGAATGTCTCAGATGACAACCGAACTGACATCATATTCATTAAGTACCACCGCATATGTTCAAGTGGTCGGATTACCAGAATATAGTTCATTTCCCCCCACCTTCTGATATTCCCAGAATCTCTATGTTAACAAAGGGGGTTTTAAAATTTCACATCAGTAGGGTAGAGCAAGGAAAAAGGGGGGAGGAGGTATTTATTACTGCCATAAACCTACCCCCAGGCCAACGTCATGAAAGTCCCCCCATGTTGGGTTCAGTCTTGTGATTAACCCCCAGGTGATTCTCTCTCCTCTCCACCTCCAGGTCTCTCTCTCTTCTCTACCTCCATGTCGCTCTCTCCTCTCCACCTACAGGTCTTTCTCTCTCCTCGCCACCTCCATGTCTCTCTCTCTCCTCTCCACCTCCAGGTCTTTCTCTCTCCTCTCCACGTCCAGGTCTCTCTTTCCTCTCCACCCCCAGGTGATTCTCTCTCCTCTCCACCTCCAGGTCTCTTTCTCTTCTCTACCTCCATGACGCTCTCTCCTCTCCACCTACAGGTCTTTCTCTCTCCTCTCCACCTCCAGGTCTCTCTCTCTCCTCTCCACCTCCAGGTCTCTCTTTCTTCTCCACCTCCAGTTCTCTCTCTCTCCTCTCCACCTCCAGGTCTCTCTTTCCTCTCCACCTCCAGGTCTTTCTCTCTCCTCTCCACCTCCAGGTATTTCTCTCTCCACCTCCAGGTCTCTCTTTCCTCTCCACCTCCAGGTCTTTCTCTCTCCTCTCCACCTCCAGGTATTTCTCTCTCCACCTCCAGGTCTCTCTTTCTCTCTGCACCTCCAGGTCTCTCTTTCCTCTCCACCTCCAGGTCTTTCTCTCTCCACCACCAGGTCTTTCTTTTCTCTCCACCTCCAGGACTCTCTCTCCTCTCTTTCACCTCTCCACCTCCAGGTCACTCTCTCTTCTCCACCTCCAGTTCTCTCTCTCTCCTCTCCACCTCCAGGTCTCTCTCTCATCTCTCTCCCTCTCTCTCTCTCAATCTCTCTCTCTCTCTCTCTCTCTCTCTCTCTCTCTCTCTCTCTCTCTCTCTCTCTCTCTCTCTCTCTCTCTCTCTCTCTCTCCAGGTCTCTCTCTCCTCTCCACCTCCAGGTCTCTCTCTCCACTCTACCTCCAGGTCTCCCTCTCCTCTCCACCTCCAGGTCTTTCTCTCTTTCTCCTCTCCACCTCCAGGTCTCTCTCCTTTCCACCTCCTGGTCTCTCTCTCTCCTCTCCACCTCCAGGTCTTTCTCTCTCCTCTCCACCTCCAGGTCTTTCTCTCTCCTCCCCACCTCCAGGTCTCTCTTCCCTCTCCACCTCCAGGTCTTTCTCTCTCCTCTCCACCTCCAGGTCTTTCTTTCTCTCTCCACCTCCAGGTCGCTCTTTCCTCTCCACCTCCAGGTCTTTCTCTCTCCACCACCAGGTCTTTATTTTCTCTCCACCTCCAGGTCTCTCTCTCTCCTCTTTCTCCTCTCCACCTCCAGGTCTCTCTCTCCTCTCCACCTCCAGTTCTCTCTCTCTCTCTCCACACAACCAGGTCTTTCCTTTCTCTCCACCTCCAGGACTCTCTCTCCTCTCTTTCTCCTCTCCACCTCCAGGTCTTTCTCTCTCCTCTCCACCTCCAGGTCTTTCTCTCTCCTCCCCACCTCCAGGTCTCTCTTTCCTCTCCACCTCCAGGTCTTTCTCTCTCCTCTCCACCTCCAGGTCTCTCTTTCTCTCTCCACCTCCAGGTCGCTCTTTCCTCTCCACCTCCAGGTCTTTCTCTCTCCACCACCAGGTCTTTATTTTCTCTCCACCTCCAGGTCTCTCTCTCTCCTCTTTCTCCTCTCCATCTCCAGGTCTCTCTCTCCTCTCCACCTCCAGTTCTCTCTCTCTCCTCTCCACAACCAGTTCTTTCCTTTCTCTCCACCTCCAGGACTCTCTCTCCTCTCTTTCTCCTCTCCACCTCCAGGTCTCCCTCTCCTCTCCACCTCCAGGTCTTTCTCTCTTTCTCCTCTCCACCTCCAGGTCTCTCTCCTCTACACCTCCTGGTCCCTCTTTCTCCTCTCCACCTCCAGGTCTCTCTCCTTTCCACCTCCTGGTCTCTCTCTCTCCTCTCCACCTCCAGGTCTTTCTCTCTCCTCTCCACCTCCAGGTCTTTCTCTCTCCCTCCCCACCTCCAGGTCTCTCTTCCCTCTCCACCTCCAGGTCTTTCTCTCTCCTCTCCACCTCCAGGTCTTTCTTTCTCTCTCCACCTCCAGGTCGCTCTTTCCTCTCCACCTCCAGGTCTTTCTCTCTCCACCACCAGGTCTTTATTTTCTCTCCACCTCCAGGTCTCTCTCTCTCCTCTTTCTCCTCTCCACCTCCAGGTCTCTCTCTCCTCTCCACCTCCAGTTCTCTCTCTCTCCTCTCCACAACCAGGTCTTTCCTTTCTCTCCACCTCCAGGACTCTCTCTCCTCTCTTTCTCCTCTCCACCTCCAGGTCTCCCTCTCCTCTCCACCTCCAGGTCTTTCTCTCTTTCTCCTCTCCACCTCCAGGTCTCTCTCCTCTACACCTCCTGGTCCCTCTTTCTCCTCTCCACCTCCAGGTCTCTCTCCTTTCCACCTCCTGGTCTCTCTCTCTCCTCTCCACCTCCAGGTCTTTCTCTCACCTCTCCACCTCCAGGTCTTTCTCTCTCCTCCCCACCTCCAGGTCTCTCTTCCCTCTCCACCTCCAGGTCTTTCTCTCTCCTCTCCACCTCCAGGTCTTTCTTTCTCTCTCCACCTCCAGGTCGCTCTTTCCTCTTCACCTCCAGGTCTTTCTCTCTCCACCACCAGGTCTTTATTTTCTCTCCACCTCCAGGTCTCTCTCTCTCCTCTTTCTCCTCTCCACCTCCAGGTCTCTCTCTCCTCTCCACCTCCAGTTCTCTCTCTCTCCTCTCCACAACCAGGTCTTTCCTTTCTCTCCACCTCCAGGACTCTCTCTCCTCTCTTTCTCCTCTCCACCTCCAGGTCTTTCTCTCTCCTCTCCACCTCCAGGTCTTTCTCTCTCCTCCCCACCTCCAGGTCTCTCTTTCCTCTCCACCTCCAGGTCTTTCTCTCTCCTCTCCACCTCCAGGTCTCTCTTTCTCTCTCCACCTCCAGGTCGCTCTTTCCTCTCCACCTCCAGGTCTTTCTCTCTCCACCACCAGGTCTTTATTTTCTCTCCACCTCCAGGTCTCTCTCTCTCCTCTTTCTCCTCTCCATCTCCAGGTCTCTCTCTCCTCTCCACCTCCAGTTCTCTCTCTCTCTCTCCACAACCCAGGTCTTTCCTTTCTCTCCACCTCCAGGACTCTCTCTCTCTCTTTCTCCTCTCCACCTCCAGGTCTCCTCTCCTCTCCACCTCCAGGTCTTTCTCTCTTTCTCCTCTCCACCTCCAGGTCTCTCTCCTCTACACCTCCTGGTCCCTCTTTCTCCTCTCCACCTCCAGGTCTCTCTCTCTCTCTCTCTCTCTCTCTCTCTCTCTCTCTCTCTCTCTCTCTCTCTCCCACCTCAGGTCTCTCTCCTCTCTCTCCTGGTCCTCTCTTTCTCCTCTCACCTCCAGGTCTCTCTCCTCTCTCTCTCTCTCTCCTCTCAGGTCTCTCTCTCCTCTCCACCTCCAGGTCTCTCTCTCCACTCTACCTCCAGGTCTCCTCTCCTCTCCACCTCCAGGTCTTTCTCTCTTTCTCCTCTCCCACCTCCAGGTCTCTCTCCTTTCCACCTCCTGGTCTCTCTCTCTCCTCTCCACCTCCAGGTCTTTCTCTCACCTCTCCACCTCCAGGTCTTTCTCTCTCCTCCCCACCTCCAGGTCTCTCTTCCCTCTCCACCTCCAGGTCTTTCTCTCTCCTCTCCACCTCCAGGTCTTTCTTTCTCTCTCCACCTCCAGGTCGCTCTTTCCTCTCCACCTCCAGGTCTTTCTCTCTCCACCACCAGGTCTTTATTTTCTCTCCACCTCCAGGTCTCTCTCTCTCCTCTTTCTCCTCTCCACCTCCAGGTCTCTCTCTCCTCTCCACCTCCAGTTCTCTCTCTCTCCTCTCCACAACCAGGTCTTTCCTTTCTCTCCACCTCCAGGACTCTCTCTCCTCTCTTTCTCCTCTCCACCTCCAGGTCTTTCTCTCTCCTCTCCACCTCCAGGTCTTTCTCTCTCCTCCCCACCTCCAGGTCTCTCTTTCCTCTCCACCTCCAGGTCTTTCTCTCTCCTCTCCACCTCCAGGTCTCTCTTTCTCTCTCCACCTCCAGGTCGCTCTTTCCTCTCCACCTCCAGGTCTTTCTCTCTCCACCACCAGGTCTTTATTTTCTCTCCACCTCCAGGTCTCTCTCTCTCCTCTTTCTCCTCTCCATCTCCAGGTCTCTCTCTCCTCTCCACCTCCAGTTCTCTCTCTCTCCTCTCCCACAACCAGGTCTTTCCTTTCTCTCCACCTCCAGGACTCTCTCTCCTCTCTTTCTCCTCTCCACCTCCAGGTCTCCCTCTCCTCTCCACCTCCAGGTCTTTCTCTCTTTCTCCTCTCCACCTCCAGGTCTCTCTCCTCTACACTCCTGGTCCCTCTTTCTCCTCTCCACCTCCAGGTCTCTCCTCTCTCTCTCTCTCTCTCTCTCTCTCTCTCTCTCTCTCTCTCTCTCTCTCTCTCTCTCTCTCTCCAGGTCTCTTTCTCCTCTCCACCTCCAGGTCTCTCTCCTCTACACCTCCTGGTCCCTCTTTCTCCTCTCCACCTCCAGGTCTCTCTCTCTCTCTCTCTCTCTCTCTCTCTCTCTCTCTCTCTCTCTCTCTCTCTCTCCAGGTCTCTCTCTCCTCTCCACCTCCAGGTCTCTCTCTCCACTCTACCTCCAGGTCTCCCTCTCCTCTCCACCTCCAGGTCTTTCTCTCTTTCTCCTCTCCACCTCCAGGTCTCTCTCCTTTCCACCTCCTGGTCTCTCTCTCTCCTCCCACCTCCAGGTCTTTCTCTCTCCTCTCCCACCTCCAGGTCTTTCTCTCTCCTCCCCACCTCCAGGTCTCTCTTCCCTCTCCACCTCCAGGTCTTTCTCTCTCCTCTCCACCTCCAGGTCTTTCTTTCTCTCTCCACCTCCAGGTCGCTCTTTCCTCTCCACCTCCAGGTCTTTCTCTCTCCACCACCAGGTCTTTATTTTCTCTCCACCTCCAGGTCTCTCTCTCTCCTCTTTCTCCTCTCCACCTCCAGGTCTCTCTCTCCTCTCCACCTCCAGTTCTCTCTCTCTCCTCTCCACAACCAGGTCTTTCCTTTCTCTCCACCTCCAGGACTCTCTCTCCTCTCTTTCTCCTCTCCACCTCCAGGTCTTTCTCTCTCCTCTCCACCTCCAGGTCTTTCTTTCTCCTCCCCACCTCCAGGTCTCTCTTTCCTCTCCACCTCCAGGTCTTTCTCTCTCCTCTCCACCTCCAGGTCTCTCTTTCTCTCTCCACCACCAGGTCGCTCTTTCCTCTCCACCTCCAGGTCTTTCTCTCTCCACCACCAGGTCTTTATTTTCTCTCCACCTCCAGGTCTCTCTCTCTCCTCTTTCTCCTCTCCATCTCAGGTCTCTCTCTCTCTCCACCTCCAGTTCTCTCTCTCTCCTCTCCACAACCAGTTCTTTTTCCTTTCTCTCCACCTCCAGGACTCTCTCTCCTCTCTTTCTCCTCTCCACCTCCAGGTCTCCCTCTCCTCTCCACCTCCAGGTCTTTCTCTCTTTCTCCTCTCCACCTCCAGGTCTCTCTCCTCTACACCTCCTGGTCCCTCTTTCTCCTCTCCCACCTCCAGGTCTCTCTCCTTTCCACCTCCTGGTCTCTCTCTCTCCTCTCCACCTCCAGGTCTTTCTCTCACCTCTCCACCTCCAGGTCTTTCTCTCTCCTCCCCCCACCTCCAGGTCTCTCTTCCCTCTCCACCTCCAGGTCTTTCTCTCTCCTCTCCACCTCCAGGTCTTTCTTTCTCTCTCCACCTCCAGGTCGCTCTTTCCTCTCCACCTCCAGGTCTTTCTCTCTCCACCACCAGGTCTTTATTTTCTCTCCACCTCCAGGTCTCTCTCTCTCCTCTTTCTCCTCTCCACCTCCAGGTCTCTCTCTCCTCTCCACCTCCAGTTCTCTCTCTCTCTCTCCACAACCAGGTCTTTCCTTTCTCTCCACCTCCAGGACTCTCTCTCCTCTCTTTCTCCTCTCCACCTCCAGGTCTTTCTCTCTCCTCTCCACCTCCAGGTCTTTCTCTCTCCTCCCCACCTCCAGGTCTCTCTTTCCTCTCCACCTCCAGGTCTTTCTCTCTCCTCTCCACCTCCAGGTCTCTCTTTCTCTCTCCACCTCCAGGTCGCTCTTTCCTCTCCACCTCCAGGTCTTTCTCTCTCACCACCAGGTCTTTATTTTCTCTCCAAACCTCCAGGTCTCTCTCTCTCCTCTTTCTCCTCTCCATCTCCAGGTCTCTCTCTCCTCTCCACCTCCAGTTCTCTCTCTCTCCTCTCCACAACCAGGTCTTTCCTTTCTCTCCACCTCCCTGCCTCTCTCTCCTCTCTTTCTCCTCTCCACCTCCACGTCTCCCTCTCCTCTCCACCTCCAGGTCTTTCTCTCTTTCTCCTCTCCACCTCCAGGTCTCTCTCCTCTACACCTCCTGCTCCCTCTTTCTCCTCTCCACCTCCAGGTCTCTCTCTCTCTCTCTCTCTCTCTCTCTCTCTCTCTCTCTCTCTCTCTCTCTCTCTCTCTCTCTCTCAGGTCTCTTTCTCCTCTCCACCTCCAGGTCTCTCTCCTCTACACCTCCTGGTCCCTCTTTCTCCTCTCCACCTCCAGGTCTCTCTCTCTCTCTCTCTCTCTCTCTCTCTCTCTCTCTCTCTCTCTCTCTCTCTCTCTCTCTCTCTCTCTCTCTCTCTCTCTCTCTCCAGGTCTCCCTCTCCTCTCCACCTCCAGGTCTCCCTCTCCTCTCCACCCCCAGGTCTCTCTCTCTCTCTCCACCTCCAGGTCTCTCTTTCTCTCTCCACCTCCAGGTCGCTCTTTCCTCTCCACCTCCAGGTCTTTCTCTCTCCACCACCAGGTCTTTATTTTCTCTCCACCTCCAGGTCTCTCTCTCTCCTCTTTCTCCTCTCCACCTCCAGGTCTCTCTCTCCTCTCCACCTCCAGTTCTCTCTCTCTCCTCTCCACAACCAGGTCTTTCCTTTCTCTCCACCTCCAGGACTCTCTCTCCTCTCTTTCTCCTCTCCACCTCCAGGTCTCCCTCTCCTCTCCACCTCCAGGTCTTTCTCTCTTTCTCCTCTCCACCTCCAGGTCTCTCTCCTCTACACCTCCTGGTCCCTCTTTCTCCTCTCCACCTCCAGGTCTCTCTCTCTCTCTCTCTCTCTCTCTCTCTCTCTCTCTCTCTCTCTCTCTCTCTCTCTCTCTCTCAGGTCTCCCTCTCCTCTCCACCTCCAGGTCTCCCTCTCCTCTCCCCCAGGTCTCTCTCTCTCTCTCAATCTCCAGGTCTCTCTCTCCTCTCCACCTCCAGGTCTCTCTTTCCTCTCCACCTCCAGGTCTTTCTCTCTCCTCTCACACCCCAAGTCTCTCTCTCATCTCTCTTCCTCTCCAGGTCTCGCTCTCCTCTCCACCTCCAGGTCTCTCTCTCCACTCTACCTCCAGGTCTCCCTCTCCTCTCCACCTCCAGGTCTTTCTCTATTTCTCCTCTCCACCTCCAGGTCTTCTCTCCTCTCCACCTCCTGGTCTCTCTCTCTCCTCTCCACCTCCAGGTCTTTCTCTCTCCTCTCCACCTCCAGGTCTTTCTCTCTCCTCCCCACCTCCAGGTCTCTCTTTCCTCTCCACTTCCAGGTCTTTCTCTCTCCTCCCCACCTCCAGGTCTCTCTTTCCTCTCCACCTCCAGGTCTTTCTCTCTCCTCTCCACCTCCAGGTCGCTCTTTCCTCTCCACCTCCAGGTCTTTCTCTCTCCACCACCAGGTCTTTATTTTCTCTCCACCTCCAGGTCTCTCTCTCTCCTCTTTCTCCTCTCCACCTCCAGGTCTCTCTCTCCTCTCCACCTCCAGTTCTCTCTCTCTCCTCTCCACAACCAGGTCTTTCCTTTCTCTCCACCTCCAGGACTCTCTCTCCTCTCTTTCTCCTCTCCACCTCCAGGTCTGTCTCTATTCTCCACCTCCAGGTCTCTCTCTATTCTCTCTCCCTCTCTCTCCCTCTCTCTCTCTCTATCTTTCTCTCTTTCTCCCTATCTCTCCAGGTCTCTCTCTCCTCTCCACCTCCAGGTCTCTCTCTCATCTCCACCTACAGGATTCTTTCTCTTCTCTCCACCTCCAGGTCTCTTTCTCTTCTCTCCACCCCCAGGTCTCTCTCTCATCTCTCTTCCTCTCCAGGTCTCGCTCTCCTCTCCACCTCCAGGTCTCTCTCTCCTCTCCACCTCCAGGATTCTTTCTCTTCTCTCCACCCCCAGGTCTCTCTCTCTCTCTCTCTGTCTCTCTCTGTCTCTCTCTGTCTCTCTCTCTCTCTCTCTCTCTCTCTCTCTCTCTCTCTCTCTCTCTCTCTCTCTCTCTCTCTCTCTCTCTCTCTCTCTCTCCAGTCTCCCTCTCCTCTCCACCTCCAGGTCTCCCTCTCCTCTCCACCCCCAGGTCTCTCTCTCTCAATCTCCAGGTCTCTCTCCCTCTCCACCTCCAGGTCTCTCTTTCCTTTCCACCTCCAGGTCTTTCTCTCTCCTCTCCACTCCCAAGTCTCTCTCTCATCTCTCTTCCTCTTCAGGTCTTGCTCTCCTCTCCACCTCCAGGTCTCTCTCTCCTCTCCACCTCCAGGATTCCTTCTCTTCTCTCCACCCCAGGTCTCTCCTCCTCTTCCTCCAGGTCTCTCTCTCCTCTCTACCTCCAGGTCTCTCTCTCCTCTCCATCTCCAGGTCTCTCTCTCCTATCTACCTCCAGCTCTCTCTCTCTCAATCTCGAGGTCTCTCTCTCCTCTCTACCTCCAGGTCTCTCTCTCCTCTCTATCTCCAGGTCTCTCTCTCTCTCTCTCTCTCTCTCTCTCTCTCTCTCTCTCTCTCTCTCTCTCTCTCTCTCTCTCTCTCTCTCTCTCTCTCTAGGTCTCCCTCTCCTCTCCACCTCCAGGTCTCCCTCTCCTCTCCACCCCCAGGTCTCTCTCTCTCTCAATCTCCAGGTCTCTCTCTCCTCTCCACCTCCAGGTCTCTCTTTCCTTTCCACCTCCAGGTCTTTCTCTCTCCTCTCCACCCCCAAGTCTCTCTCTCATCTCTCTTCCTCTCCAGGTCTTGCTCTCCTCTCCACCTCCAGGTCTCTCTCTCCTCTCCACCTCCAGGATTCCTTCTCTTCTCTCCACCCCCAGGTCTCTCTCTCCTCTTCAGCTCCAGGTCTCTCTCTCCTCTCTACCTCCAGGTCTCTCTCTCCTCTCCATCTCCAGGTCTCTCTCTCCTATCTACCTCCAGCTCTCTCTCTCTCTCAATCTCGAGGTCTCTCTCTCCTCTCTACCTCCAGGTCTCTCTCTCCTCTCTATCTCCAGGTCTCTCTCTCATCTCTCTCTCTCTCTCTCTCTCTCTCTCTCTCTCTCTCTCTCTCTCTCTCTCTCTCTCTCTCTCTCTCTCTCCCTCTCAGGTCTCTCTCTCTCTCTCTCTCTCTCTCCTCTCCAGGTCTCCCTCTCCTCTCCACCTCCAGGTCTCCTCTCTCCTCTCCACCCCCAGGTCTCTCTCTCTCTCTCCACCTCCAGGTCTCACCTCCAGGTCGCTCTTTCCTCTCCCACCTCCAGGTCTTTCTCTCTCCACCACCAGGTCTTTATTTTCTCTCCACCTCCAGGTCTCTCTCTCTCCTCTTTCTCCTCTCCACCTCCAGGTCTCTCTCTCCTCTCCACCTCCAGTTCTCTCTCTCTCCTCTCCACAACCAGGTCTTTCCTTTCTCTCCACCTCCAGGACTCTCTCTCCTCTCTTTCTCTCTCCACCTCCAGGTCTCCCTCTCCTCTCCACCTCCAGGTCTTTCTCTCTTTCTCCTCTCCACCTCCAGGTCTCTCTCCTCTACACCTCCTGGTCCCTCTTTCTCCTCTCCACCTCCAGGTCTCTCTCTCTCTCTCTCTCTCTCTCTCTCTCTCTCTCTCTCTCTCTCTCTCTCTCTCTCTCTCTCCAGGTCTCCCTCTCCTCTCCACCTCCAGGTCTCCCTCTCCTCTCCCCCCCCAGGTCTCTCTCTCTCTCTCAATCTCCAGGTCTCTCTCTCCTCTCCACCTCCAGGTCTCTCTTTCCTCTCCACCTCCAGGTCTTTCTCTCTCCTCTCCACCCCCAAGTCTCTCTCTCATCTCTCTTCCTCTCCAGGTCTCGCTCTCCTCTCCACCTCCAGGTCTCTCTCTCCACTCTACCTCCAGGTCTCCCTCTCCTCTCCACCTCCAGGTCTTTCTCTCTTTCTCCTCTCCACCTCCAGGTCTCTCTCCTCTCCACCTCCTGGTCTCTCTCTCTCCTCTCCACCTCCAGGTCTTTCTCTCTCCTCTCCACCTCCAGGTCTTTCTCTCTCCTCCCCACCTCCAGGTCTCTCTTTCCTCTCCACTTCCAGGTCTTTCTCTCTCCTCCCCACCTCCAGGTCTCTCTTTCCTCTCCACCTCCAGGTCTTTCTCTCTCCTCTCCACCTCCAGGTCGCTCTTTCCTCTCCACCTCCAGGTCTTTCTCTCTCCACCACCAGGTCTTTATTTTCTCTCCACCTCCAGGTCTCTCTCTCTCCTCTTTCTCCTCTCCACCTCCAGGTCTCTCTCTCCTCTCCACCTCCAGTTCTCTCTCTCTCCTCTCCACAACCAGGTCTTTCCTTTCTCTCCACCTCCAGGACTCTCTCTCCTCTCTTTCTCCTCTCCACCTCCAGGTCTGTCTCTATTCTCCACCTCCAGGTCTCTCTCTATTCTCTCTCCTCTCTCTCCCTCTCTCTCTCTCTATCTTTCTCTCTTTCTCCCTATCTCTCCAGGTCTCTCTCTCCTCTCCACCTCCAGGTCTCTCTCTCATCTCCACCTACAGGATTCTTTCTCTTCTCTCCACCTCCAGGTCTCTTTCTCTTCTCTCCACCCCCAGGTCTCTCTCTCATCTCTCTTCCTCTCCAGGTCTCGCTCTCCTCTCCACCTCCAGGTCTCTCTCTCCTCTCCACCTCCAGGATTCTTTCTCTTCTCTCCACCCCCAGGTCTCTCTCTCTCTCTCTCTCTCTCTCTCTGTCTCTCTCTCTCTCTCTCTCTCTCTCTCTCTCTCTCTCTCTCTCTCTCTCTCTCTCTCTCTCTCTCTCTCTCTCTCTCTCTCTCTCTCTCTCTCTCTCTCTCTCTCCAGGTCTCCCTCTCCTCTCCACCTCCAGGTCTCCCTCTCCTCTCCACCCCCAGGTCTCTCTCTCTCTCTCAATCTCCAGGTCTCTCTCTCCTCTCCACCTCCAGGTCTCTCTTTCCTCTCCACCTCCAGGTCTTTCTCTCTCCTCTCCACCCCCAGGTCTCTCTCTCCTCTTCAGCTCCAGGTCTCTCTCTCCTCTCTACCTCCAGGTCTCTCTCTCCTCTCCATCTCCAGGTCTCTCTCTCCTCTCTACCTCCAGCTCTCTCTCTCTCTCTCTCTCAATCTCGAGGTCTCTCTCTCCTCTCTACCTCCAGGTCTCTCTCTCTCTCTCTCTCTCTCTCTCCAGGTCTCTCTCTCTCTCTCTCTCTCTCTCTCTCTCTCTCTCTCTCTCTCTCTCTCTCTCTCTCTAGGCCTCCTCTCCTCTCCACCTCCAGGTCTCCCTCTCCCTCTCCACCCCCAGGTCTCTCTCTCTCAATCTCCAGGTCTCTCTCTCCTCTCCACCTCCAGGTCTCTCTTTCCTTTCCACCTCCAGGTCTTTCTCTCTCTCTCCACCCCCAGGTCTCTCTCTCATCTCTCTTCCTCTCCAGGTCTTGCTCTCCTCTCCACCTCCAGGTCTCTCTCTCCTCTCCACCTCCAGGATTCTTCTCTCTCTCTCCACCCCCAGGTCTCTCTCTCTCTCCAGCTCCAGGTCTCTCTCTCCTCTCTACCTCCAGGTCTCTCTCTCCTCTCCATCTCCAGGTCTCTCTCTCCTATCTACCTCCAGCTCTCTCTCTCTCTCAATCTCGAGGTCTCTCTCTCCTCTCTACCTCCAGGTCTCTCTCTCCTCTCTATCTCCAGGTCTCTCTCTCATCTCTCTCTCTCCTCTCTCTCTCTCTCTCTCTCTCTCTCTCTCTCTCTCTCTCTCTCTCTCTCTCTCTCTAGGTCTCTCTCTCCTCTCACCTCCAGGTCTCCCTCTCCTCTCCACCCCCAAGTCTCTCTCATCTCTCTTCCTCTCCAGGTCTTGCTCTCCTCTCCACCTCCAGGTCTCTCTCTCCTCTCCACCTCCAGGTCTCCTTCTCTTCTCTCCACCCCCAGGTCTCTCTCTCTCTTCCAGCTCAGGTCTCTCTCTCCTCTCTACCTCCAGGTCTCTCTCTCCTCTCCATCTCCAGGTCTCTCTCTCCTATCTACCTCCAGCTCTCTCTCTCCAATCTCCAGGTCTCTCTCTCCTCTCTACCTCCAGGTCTCTCTCTCCTCTCTCCATCTCCAGGTCTCTCTCTCATCTCTCTCTCTCTCTCTCTCTCTCTCTCTCTCTCTCTCTCTCTCTCCAGGTCTCTCTCTCTCTCTCTCTCTCCTGGTCTCCCTCTCCTCTCCACCTCCAGGTCTCTCTCTCCTCTCCACCTCCAGGTCTCTCTTTCCACCTCCAGGTCTTTCTCTCTCCTCTCCTCTCCTCACTCTCTCCTCCCAGGTCTTCTCTCTCTCCCACCTCCAGGTCTCTCTCTCCTCTCCACCTCCAGGATTCCTTCTCTCTTCTCTCCCACCTCCAGGTCTCTCTCTCATCTCTCTTCCTCTCAGGTCTTCTCTCCTCTCCACCTCCAGGTCTCTTTCTCCTCCCCACCTCCAGGTGTCTCTTTCCTCTCCACCTCCAGGTCTTTCTCTCTCCTCTCCACCTCCAGGTCGCTCTTTCCTCTCCACCTCCAGGTCTTTCTCTCTCCACCACCAGGTCTTTATTTTCTCTCCACCTCCAGGTCTCTCTCTCTCCTCTTTCTCCTCTCCACCTCCAGGTCTCTCTCTCCTCTCCACCTCCAGTTCTCTCTCTCTCTCTCCACAACCAGGTCTTTCCTTTCTCTCCACCTCCAGGACTCTCTCTCCTCTCTCTTCTCCTCTCCACCTCCAGGTCTGTCTCTATTCTCCACCTCCAGGTCTCTCTCTATTCTCTCTCCCTCTCTCTCCCTCTCTCTCTCTCTATCTTTCTCTCTTTCTCCCTATCTCTCCAGGTCTCTCTCTCCTCTCCACCTCCAGGTCTCTCTCTCATCTCCACCTACAGGATTCTTTCTCTTCTCTCTCCACCTCCAGGTCTCTTTCTCTTCTCTCCACCCCCAGGTCTCTCTCTCATCTCTCTTCCTCTCCAGGTCTCGCTCTCCTCTCCACCTCCAGGTCTCTCTCTCTCCACCTCCAGGATTCTTTCTCTTCTCTCCACCCCCAGGTCTCTCTCTCTCTCTCTCTCTCTCTCTGTCTATCTCTCTCTCTCCTCTCTCTCTCTCTCTCTCTCTCTCTCTCTCTCTCTCTCTCTCTCTCTCTCTCTCTCTCTCTCTCTCCAGGTCTCCCTCTCCTCTCCACCTCCAGGTCTCCCTCCTCTCCACCCCCAGGTCTCTCTCTCTCTCTCAATCTCCAGGTCTCTCTCTCTCTCCACCTCCAGGTCTCTCTTTCCTCTCCACCTCCAGGTCTTTCTCTCTCCTCTCCACCCCCAGGTCTCTCTCTCCTCTTCAGCTCCAGGTCTCTCTCTCCTCTCTACCTCCAGGTCTCTCTCTCCTCTCCATCTCCAGGTCTCTCTCTCCTCTCTACCTCCAGCTCTCTCTCTCTCTCCTCTCAATCTCCCTCTCTCTCCTCTACCTCCAGGACTCTATAGGTCTCCTATCTTTCTCCTCTCTCTCTCTCTCTCTCTCTGGGCCTCCCTCTCCTCTCCACCTCCAGGTCTCCCTCTCCTCTCCACCCCCAGGTCTCTCTCTCTCTCAATCTCCAGGTCTCTCTCTCCTCTCCACCTCCAGGTCTCTCTTTCCTTTCCACCTCCAGGTCTTTCTCTCTCCTCTCCACCCCCAAGTCTCTCTCTCATCTCTCTTCCTCTCCAGGTCTTGCTCTCCTCTCCACCTCCAGGTCTCTCTCTCCTCTCCACCTCCAGGATTCCTTCTCTTCTCTCCACCCCAGGTCTCTCTCTCCTCTTCAGCTCTCAGGTCTCTCTCTCCTCTCTACCTCCAGGTCTCTCTCTCCTCTCCATCTCCAGGTCTCTCTCTCTATCTACCTCCAGCTCTCTCTCTCTCTCCAATCTCGAGGTCTCTCTCTCCTCTCTACCTCCAGGTCTCTCTCTCCTCTCTATCTCCAGGTCTCTCTCTCATCTCTCTCTCTCTCTCTCTCTCTCTCTCTCTCTCTCTCTCTCTCTCTCTCCTCTCTCTCTCTCTACTCCCTCTCCTCTCCACCTCCAGGTCTCCCTCTCCTCTCCACCCCCAAGTCTCTCTCTCTCTCTCTTCTCTCCAGGTCTTGCTCTCCTCTCCACCTCCAGGTCTCTCTCTCCTCTCCACCTCCAGGATTCCTTCTCTTCTCTCCACCCCCAGGTCTCTCTCTCCTCTTCAGCTCCAGGTCTCTCTCTCTCTCTCTACCTCCAGGTCTCTCTCTCCTCTCCATCTCCAGGTCTCTCTCTCCTATCTACCTCCAGCTCTCTCTCTCTCTCAATCTCGAGGTCTCTCTCTCCTCTCTACCTCCAGGTCTCTCTCTCCTCCACTATCTCCAGGTCTCTCTCTCTCTCTCTCTCCTCTCTCTCTCTCTCTCTCTCTCTCTCTCTCTCTCTCTCTCTCTCTCTCTCTCTCTCTCTCTCTCTCTCTCTCTAGGTCTCCCTCTCCTCTCCCACCTCCAGGTCTCTCTCTCCTCCCACCTCCAGGTCTCTCTTTCCTTTCCACCTCCAGGTCTTTCTCAAGTCTCCTCTCCACCCCAGTCTCTCTCTCATCTCTCTTCCTCTCCAGGTCTTGCTCTCCTCTCCACCTCCAGGTCTCTCTCTCCTCTCCACCTCCAGGATTCCTTCTCTTCTCTCCACCCCCAGGTCTCTCTCTCCTCTTCAGCTCCAGGTCTCTCTCTCCTCTCTACCTCCAGGTCTCTCTCTCCTCTCCATCTCAGGTCTCTCTCTCCCTATCTACCTCCAGCTCTCTCTCTCTCAATCTCGAGGTCTCTCTCTCCTCTCTACCTCAGGTCTCTCTCTCCCTCTATCTCAGGTCTCTCTCTCATCTCTCTCTCTCTCTCTCTCTCTCTCTCTCTCTCTCTCTCTCTCTCTCTCTCTCTCTGTCTCTCTCTCTCACTACCTCAGGTCTCTCTCTCTCTCTCTCTCCAGGTCTCTCTCTCTCCTATCTCTCTATCTCATCTCCATCTCTCTATCTCTCTCTCTCTCTCTCTCTCTCTCTCTCTATCTCTCACCTCCAGGTCTCTCTCTCCTCTCCACCTCCCAGGTCTCTCTCTCCCTCTCCACCTCCAGGTCTCTCTCCCCCCCCTCAGGACTCGTTCTCATCTCTCCACCCTCAGGTCTCTCTCTCATCTCTCTTCCTCTCCAGGTCTCGCTCTCCTCTCCACCTCCAGGTCTCTCTCTCCTCTCCACCTCCAGGATTCTTTCTCTTCTCTCCACCCCCAGGTCTCTCTCTCCTCTTCAGCTCCAGGTCTCTCTCCCTCTCTGCCTCCAGGTCTCTCTCTCTTCTCTATCTCCAGGTCTCTCTCTCTCTCATCTCTCTCTCTCTCTCTCTCTCTCTCTCTCTCTCTCTCTCTCTCTCTCTCTCTCTCTCTCTCCACTCTCTCTCTCTCATCTCCCTCTCCTCTCCCACCTCCTCTCCATCTCCTCTCCACCCCCAGGTCTCTCTCTCTCTCTCTCTCAATCTTTCAGGTCTCTCTCTCTCTACCTCCAGGTCTCTCCCTCCTCTCTATCTCCAGGTCTCTCTCTCTCATCTCTCATCTCTCTCTCTCTCTCTCTCTCTCTCTCTCTCTCTCTCTCTCTCTCTCTCTCTCTCTCTCTCTCCAGGTCTCTCTCTCCTCTACAACTCCAGGTCTCTTTCTCTTCTCTCCACCTCCAGGTCTCTCTTTCCTCCCACCTCCAGGTCTCTCTTTCCTCCACCTCCAGGTCTTTCTCTCTCCTCTCCACCCCCAAGTCTCTCTCTCTCTCTCAATCTCCAGGTCCAGGTCTCTCTCTCATCTCTCTTCAATCTCCAGGTCTCTTTCTCCTCTCTACCTCCAGGTCTCTCTCTCCTCTCTATCTCCAGGTCTCCCTCTCCTCTCCACCCCAGGTCTCTCTCTCATCTCTCTTCCTCTCCAGGTCTCGCTCTCTCTCCACCTCCAGGATTCTTTCTCTTCTCTCCACCCCAAGTCTCTCTCTCCTCTTTAGCTCCAGGTCTCCTCTCTCTCCTCTCTACCTCCAGGTCTCTCTCTCCTCTCCATCTCCAGGTCTCTCTCTCCTCTCTACCTCCAGCTCTCTCTCTCTCTCAATCTCGAGGTCTCTCTCTCCTCTCTACCTCCAGGTCTCTCTCTCTCTCTCTCTCTCTCTCTCTCTCTCTCTCTCTCTCTCTCTCTCTCTCTCTCTCTCTCTCTCTCTCTCTCTCTCTCTAGGCCTCCCTCTCCTCTCCACCTCCAGGTCTCCCTCTCCTCTCCACCCCCAGGTTTCTCTCTCTCTCAATCTCCAGGTCTCTCTTTCATTTCCACCTCCAGGTCTTTCTCTCTCCTCTCCACCCCAAGTCTCTCTCTCATCTCTCTTCCTCTCCAGGTCTTGCTCTCCTCTCCACCTCCAGGTCTCTCTCTCCTCTCCACCTCCAGGATTCCTTCTCTTCTCTCCACCCCCAGGTCTCTCTCTCCTCTTCAGCTCCAGGTCTCTCTCTCCTCTCTACCTCCAGGTCTCTCTCTCCTCTCCATCTCCAGGTCTCTCTCTCCTATCTACCTCCAGCTCTCTCTCTCTCTCAATCTCGAGGTCTCTCTCTCCTCTCTACCTCCAGGTCTCTCTCTCTCTCTATCTCCAGGTCTCTCTCTCATCTCTCTCTCTCTCTCTCTCTCTCTCTCTCTCTCTCTCTCTCTCTCTCTCTCTCTCTCTCTCTCTCTCTCTCTAGGTCTCCCTCTCCTCTCCACCTCCAGGTCTCCCTCTCCTCTCCACCCCCAAGTCTCTCTCTCATCTCTCTTCCTCTCCAGGTCTTGCTCTCCTCTCCACCTCCAGGTCTCTCTCTCCTCTCCACCTCCAGGATTCCTTCTCTTCTCTCCACCCCCAGGTCTCTCTCTCCTCTTCAGCTCCAGGTCTCTCTCTCCTCTCTACCTCCAGGTCTCTCTCCTCTCCATCTCCAGGTCTCTCTCTCCTATCTACCTCCAGCTCTCTCTCTCTCAATCTCGAGGTCTCTCTCTCTCTACCTCCAGGTCTCCTCTCTATCTCCAGGTCTCTCTCTCATCTCTCTCTCTCCTCTCTCTCTCTCTCTCTCTCTCTCTCTCTCTCTCTCTCTCTCTCTCTCTCTCTCTCTCTCTCTCTCTCTCTCTCTAGGTCTCCCTCTCCTCTCCACCTCCAGGTCTCTCTCTCCTCTCCACCTCCAGGTCTCTCTTTCCTTTCCACCTCCAGGTCTTTCTCCAAGTCTCCTCTCCACCCCAAGTCTCTCTCTCATCTCTCTTCCTCTCCAGGTCTTGCTCTCCTCTCCACCTCCAGGTCTCTCTCTCTCTCCACCTCCAGGATTCCTTCTCTTCTCTCCACCCCCAGGTCTCTCTCTCCTCTTCAGCTCCAGGTCTCTCTCTCTCTACCTCCAGGTCTCTCTCTCCTCTCCATCTCCAGGTCTCTCTCCTATCTACCTCCAGCTCTCTCTCTCTCAATCTCGAGGTCTCTCTCTCCTCTCTACCTCCAGGTCTCTCTCTCCTCTCTATCTCCAGGTCTCTCTCTCATCTCTCTCTCTCTCTCTCTCTCTCTCTCTCTCTCTCTCTCCTCTCTCTCTCTCTCTCTCTGTCTCTCTCTCTCACTACTCCAGGTCTCTCTCTCTCTCAATCTCCAGGTCTCTCTCTCTCTCCTCTCTCTCTCTCTCTCTCTCTCTCTCTCTCTCTCTCTCTCTCTCTCTCTCTCTCTCTCTATCTCTCTCGCTCTCTCCAGGTCTCTCTCTCCTCTCCACCTCCAGGTCTCTCTCTCCTCTCCACCTCCAGGTCTCTCTCTACTCTCCCCCTCAAGGACTCGTTCTCATCTCTCCACCCTCAGGTCTCTCTCTCATCTCTCTTCCTCTCCAGGTCTCGCTCTCCTCTCCACCTCCAGGTCTCTCTCTCCTCTCCACCTCCAGGATTCTTTCTCTTCTCTCCACCCCCAGGTCTCTCTCTCCTCTTCAGCTCCAGGTCTCTCTCTCCTCTCTACCTCCAGGTCTCTCTCTCTTCTCTATCTCCAGGTCTCTCTCTCTCTCATCTCTCTCTCTCTCTCTCTCTCTCTCTCTCTCTCTCTCTCTCTCTCTCTCTCTCTCTCTCTCTCTCTCTCTCTCTCTCTCTCTCTCTCTCTCTCTCTCTCCAGGTCTCCCTCTCCTCTCCACCTCCAGGTCTCCATCTCCTCTCCACCCCCAGGTCTCTCTCTCTCTCTCAATCTTCAGGTCTCTCTCTACTCTCTACCTCCAGGTCTCTCCCTCCTCTCTATCTCCAGGTCTCTCTCTCATCTCTCATCTCTCTCTCTCTCTCTCTCTCTCTCTCTCTCTCTCTCTCTCTCTCTCTCTCTCTCTCTCTCTCTCTCTCTCTCTCCAGGTCTCTCTCTCCTCTACAACTCCAGGTCTCTTTCTCTTCTCTCCACCTCCAGGTCTCTCTTTCCTCTCCACCTCCAGGTCTTTCTCTCTCCTCTCCACCTCCAGGTCTCTCTTTCCTCTCCACCTCCAGGTCTTTCTCTCTCCTCTCCACCCCAAGTCTCTCTCTCTCTCTCAATCTCCAGGTCTCTTTCTCCTCTCTACCTCCAGGTCTCTCTCCTCTCTATCTCCAGGTCTCCCTCTCCTCTCCACCCCCAGGTCTCTCTCTCATCTCTCTTCCTCTCCAGGTCTCGCTCTCCTCTCCACCTCCAGGATTCTTTCTCTTCTCTCCACCCCAAGTCTCTCTCTTCTCTTTAGCTCCAGGTCTCCTCTCTCTCCTCTCTACCTCCAGGTCTCTCTCTCCTCTCCATCTCCAGGTCTCTCTCTCCTCTCTACCTCCAGCTCTCTCTCTCTCTCAATCTCCAGGTCTCTCTCTCCTCTCCACCCCCAGGTCTCTCTCTCTCTCTCTCTCTCTCTCTCTCTCATCTTCACCTCCAGGTTTCTCTCTCCTCTCTACCTCCAGGTCTCACTCTCCTCTCTCTCTCCTCTCCACCTCCAGGTCTCTCTTGATCCTCTCCACCTCCGTGTCTCTCTCTCCTCTCCCCCTCCAGGTCTCTCTCTCCTCTCTACCTCCAGGTCTCTCTCTCCTCTCTACCTACAGGTCTCTCTCTCCTCTCTACATCCAGGTTTCTCTCTCTTCTCTACCTCCAGGTCTCGCTCTCCTCTCTCTCTCCTCTCCACCTCCAGGTCTCTCTTGATCCTCTCCACCTCTGTGTCTCTCTCTCCTCCCCACCTCCAGGTCTCTCTCTCTCCTCTCCACCTCCAGGTATCTCTCTACTCCCCACCTCCAGGTCTCTCTCTCTCCTCTCCCCCTCCATGTCTCTCTCCTCTCCACCTCCAGGTCTCTCTTTCCTCTGATCCTCCAGGTCTCTATCTCTCCTCTCTCTCTCTCCTCTCCACCTCCAGGTCTCTCTCTCCTCTCTACCTCCAGGTCTCTCTCTCCTCTCTACCTCCAGGTCTCTCTCTCCTCTCCACCTCCAGGTCACTTCCCATCTTATCTCTCTCATCTCACCTTATTAATTAATGGTATCCTCTCACCTAATTTAATAATGGTATTCTCTCACCTCATTTAATAATGGCATCTTTTTACCTCATTTAATAATGGTATCCTCTCACCTCATTTAATAATGGTATCCTCTCACCTCATTTAATAATGGTATTCTCTCACCTCATTTAATAATGGTATCTTCTTACCTAATTTAATAATGGTATTATCGTACCTCATTTAATAATGGTATCCTCTCACCTCATTTAATAATGGTATCTTCTTACCTCATTTAATAATGGTATCATGTCACCTCATTTAATAATGGTATCCTCTCACCTCATTTAATAATGGTATCTTCTTAACTCATTAATAATGGTATCATGTCACCTCATTTAATAATGGTATCCTCTCACCTCATTTAATAATGGTATCTTCTTAACTCATTAATAATGGTATCATGTCACCTCATTTAATAATGGTATCCTCTCACCTCATTTAATAATGGTATTCTCTTACAAGTTTAATAATGGTATCCTCTCCCATCATTTAATAATGGTATTCTCTTACCTCATTTAATAATGGTATCCTCTCACCTAATTTAATAATGGTATTCTCTCACCTCATTTAATAATGGTATCCTCTTACCTAATTTAATAATGGTATCCTCTCACCTCATTTAATAATTGTATTCTCTTACCTTATTTAATAATGGTATCCCCTCACCTCATTTAATAATGGTATTCTCTCACCTCATTTAATAATGGTATCTTTTTACCTAATTTAATAATGATATCCTCTCACCTCATTTAATAATGGTATCCTCTCACCTCATTTAATAATGGTATCCTCTTACCTAATTTAATAATGGTATCCTCTCACCTCATTTAATAATGGTATCTTTTTACCTAATTTAATAATGGTATCCTCTCACCTCATTTAATAATGGTATCCTCTCACCTAATTTAATAATGGTATCCTCTTACCTAATTTAATAATGGTATCCTCTCACCTCATTTAATAATGGCATTCTCTCACCTCATTTAATAATGGTATCTTCTTACCTGATTTAATAATGGTAATATCTTACCTAATTTAATAATGGTATCCTCTCACCTCATTTAATAATGGTATCTTCTCACCTCATTTAATAATGGTATCTTCTTACCTGATTTAATAATGGTAATATCTTACCTGATTTAATAATAGTATCCTCTCACCTCATTTAATAATGGTATCTTCTTACCTGATTTAAAAATGGTAATATCTTACCTCATTTAATAATGGTATCCTCTCACCTCATTTAATAATGGTATCCTCTCACCTCATTTAATAATGGTATCTTCTTACCTGATTTAATAATGGTAATATCTTACCTCATTTAATAATGGTATCTTCTTACCTCATTTAATAATGGTATCCTCTTTCCTCATACCTACCTGTGTCCTTCCTGTCTTTGTATGTCTCTCTTTCTCCCTGCTCCCCCTCCCTTCCTCTCTCCCCTCTGTTTCTTATTTGCCCCATGGTGGTAGTGGTGTTCTCATCCATACCTGGACGGCCACCAAACGTGTCTGCAGACACCTGATTTAGCCTTGACCCTCTCTAGTCCTCCCCTCTTCTGTCTCTGTTTGGTCTGTTTGTGCGTCAGTCTCTCTGACTTTGATTGGATATGTTTGCGCATATATGTATTTGTGTGTGTGACCTCGAGGTCGAGCTGCCATCAGGGTCAATGTGACCTCCAACTCACCGGCTCCCCCCGAGACACACACACACACACACACACACACACACACACACACACACACACACACACACACACACACACACACACACACACACACACACACACACACACACACACACACACACACACACACACACACACACACACACACACACACACACACACACACACACACACACACACAACTATGATCACTCCGTGCCTCACATCAGATATTTCAGACTAGAAGACAGATGGAGTAAATGTCAGGGAGATTTCAGTCTTTTCTACAATATGTTTCTCAGTATGAGCAATAGGGGATGACGTTGTCTCTATGTCAGTTGTATTTTGCAGTTTAAGTGCTGTTTCAAACTACGGTAACATTTATTTTTTAAGGTAATCTGACAAGCTTTTATTGATATTTCCCATTCAAACACACTATATTTGTTTAGGTAGCAAAAGGAATGTGTTTTTCCCAAGGTCTACCTGACAGCCCATAACTTCCACCTAATCTCCATGTTATCAGTCATTCAAAAGTCTCTCCAGATTTTCCAGTCTCGCGCTGAGTTCCGACCGTGTGTGTCATCATGGTTACCGATAGCGTTGTTTGTGTTATCGTTGGGGTGTGTTGCGTGCCAGACCACATCCACACTCCTCTCCTCTCCCTCCCTGTAGGGCAGAGAGAATGAACCACAAGTTACTGTAATAGGCTGTGACCCACTGACTGTGTTTGTTAATTATATAGAGAAGCAACTTGTAAAAAGCATGCCTTCATGAATACACACACACAACCACACACACACACACAACCACACAACCACACACACACACACACACAACCACACACACACACACACACACCACACACACACACAACCACACACACACCCCACACACACACACAACACACACACACACAACCACTCACACACACACACACACACACACACACACACACACACACACACACACACACACACACACACACACACACACACACACACACACACACACACACACACACACACACACACACACACACACACATTTACACAACAAAATGGTGCAATGGTGCATTTTTTACAGATGCACCAATGAGAGCATCTTGTCAGGCTGTATCACCGCCTGGTATGGCACTTGCACCAACCTCAGGGCTCTCCAGAGGGTGTTGCGGTCAGCCCAACGCATCACCGGGAGCACACTGCCTGTCGTTCAGGACATTTTTTTTTAAAAATTAGGCAAGTCAGTTAAGAACAAATTCTTATTTACAATGACAGACTACCCCGGACGATACTGGGCCAATTGTGCACCGCCCTATGGGACTCCCAATCAAAGTTTGATGTGATACAGCCTGGAATCAAACCAGGGACTGTAGTGACGCCTCTTGCACTGAGATGACGTGCCTTAGACCGCTGCGCCACTCGGGAGCCCTACAGCACCCGGTGACATATAAAACACCCGGTGTCACAGGAAGGCCAAGAAGATCATTAAGGACCTCTGCCACCCGAGCCACTGCCTGTTCACCCCGCTATCATCCAGAAGGAGAGGTCAGTACAGGTGCATCAAAGCAGGGACCGAGAGACTGAAAAACAGCTTCTATCTCAAGACCATCAGACTGTTAAACAGCCACCACTAACATTGAGTGGCTGCTGCCAACACACTGACACTGACTCCACACCAGCCACTTTAATAATGGGAATTGATGGGAAATGATGTAAAATATATCACTAGCCACTTTAAACAATGCTACCTAATATAATGTTACATACCCTACATTATTCATCTCATATGCATACGTATATACTGTACTCTATATCATCGACTGCATCCTTATGAAATACATGTATCACTAGCCACTTTAACTATGCCACTTTGTTTACATACTCATCTCATATGTATATACTGTACTCGATACCATCTACTGTATCTTGCCTATGCTGCTCTGTACCATCACTCATTCATATATCGTTATGTACATATTCTTTATCCCCTTACACTGTGTATAAGACAGTAGTTTTGGAATTGTTAGTTAGATTACTTGTTGGTTATTACTGCATTGTCGGAACTAGAAGCACAAGCATTTCGCTACACATGGCATTAACATCTGCTAACCATGTGTATGTGTGACAAATAAAATGAATTTGATTTGTTGGAAAAATGACTTGTGTCATGCACAAAGTAGATGTCCTAACCGACTTGCCAAAACTATAGTTTGTTGACAAGAAATTTGTGGAGTGGCTGAAAAACGCGTTTTAATGACTCCAACCTATGTGTATGTAAACTTCCGAATACAACTGTACACTAACAATTCAATATTAAACTGATTATGGCTCTGTGCCGAGTATGGCATTAGTCAACACCTTACTCTGCTTATCTTATTAATCGGCGTAAGGTCATGATCAAAGTAAGGGTACGCTGATTAAAACATCTGCATTTCTGAGAAATCTTTCAAATTACTCTTGTTCACATTGGTGAACATTTCACGACTATATGGTTCATTTTCACAATGCTTAGTACAACAATTAGGATAGGCAAAAAGGCAGTCGTTTAAAAACTGTAAGCACATTTTCGATTGACTAAGTACAACACACATGGTCAAACAGCCACTTTTTTCACCAGACTTAATCAGTGTTTCATCTAGAAATGCATGTTCATTTAGCGTAATTGCTTTTCGCAATGCTCACATTACTTTTGCCATGATGGTCTTCTCATTTGTTTAAAATACATTTTACTGTTACTTAATACCACTGCTCTTAATTGATAATAACTTAACTGTTTGGTAAACTGATGTTTGTCTACTACACATGTTAAGAACCACATAATGACAATGTATGCGTGAAAAGTCTAAACATATGAAGTATGATATATACCCCTCCTGTCTCAGCCGCCAGTATTTATCCTGCAGTAGTTTATGTGTCGGGGGGCAAGGGTCAGTTTGTTATATCTGGAGTACTTCTCCTGTCTTATCCGGTGTCCTGTGTGAATTTAAGTGTGCTCTCTCTAATTCTCTCCTTCTCTCTTTCTTTCTCTCTCTCGGAGGACCTGAGCCCTAGGACCATGCCTCAGGACTACCTGACATGATGACTCCTTGCTGTCCCCAGTCCACCTGGCCGTGCTGCTGCTCCAGTTTCAACTGTTCTGCCTGTGATTATTGTTATTATTTGACCATGCTGGTCATTTGTGAACATTTGAACATCTTGGCCATGTTCTGTTATAATCTCCACCCGGCACAGCCAGAAGAGGACTGGCCACCCCACATAGCCTGGTTCCTCTCTAGGTTTCTTCCTAGGTTTTGGCCTTTCTAGGGACTTTTTCCTAGCCACTGTGCTTCTACACCTGCATTGCTTGCTGTTTGGGGTTTTAGGCTGGGTTTCTGTACAGCACTTTGAGATATCAGCTGATGTACAAAGGGCTATATAAATACATTTGATTTGATATTGTACATTGTAATGTATTATTATGACTATTATGATTTTACTTCACAGTAATTTAGATATAATCTGATATTGACAAGATCAGAAGTTGCTGGGGTCTTTTTGATGGGGGTTTCACACTTCTTTACTAAAATTGCCCCTGTGATGTCAATGAGAACCTATGGCTAAATGCTGAAAGCAGGTTTGATGCAATCTAATGCTTGCTAAGCATTATGTTTCTTTCTTTCATTCATTTCATTTGTTTAATTAGATTACAGTACACCTGATTGTGAAAGATGTCTTCAATGATCACACCTATGATCATACTTAGTGCAGGTGTATTGCCTAACGTGAAAACAGTATTATTGATGGAAAATATGCTTATTACAACTGCGATACAGTGCCAGTATTCAGAGCCCTTGACTTTTCCACATTTTGTTACATTACAACCTTATTCTAAAATTGAGGCTTGGAACCTTTTTTTCAATTTCCGCCTAAAATGACATACCCAAATCTAAACAGGAGGGGTTAAAACATTTGAACCCCGTTCCTACATTTGAATATAAAATTCATTTTACCAAACAAAACTATGCTACATTTTATCTCTGGGACCCTTGAGATGACAAATCAGAGCAAGATTATTGAATGTAAGGTCATTACTTACCTTCACAGGTGAATGTATCAGACCAGTTGCCGTGATAAAAGTTTTTTGTTGTTGTGCACTATCCTCAAACAATAGCATGGTATTTTTTCACTGTAAATGCTACTGTAAGTTGGAGATTGCAGTTAGATTAACAAGAATGTAAGCTTTCTGCCAGTATAAGACATGTCTATGTCCTGGGAAAAGTTCTTGTTACTTACAACGTCATGCTAATTACATTAGTGCACATTATCTCAACCATCCCGGTGGAGGGACACCGATTCCGTAAAGGTTACAATGTTGTTTCTCTCTCTCCTATCTACACACAAAATAAAGGACAAAGCAAAAACAAGTTTGTAGACATTTTTGCTAATTTATAAATAATACAAATAAATGAAATATCACATTTACATAAATATTCAGACCCTTTACTCAGTGCTTTGTTGTAGCATCGTTGGTAGTGATAACAGCACAGCGTTTTCTTAGGTATGATGCTACAAGCTTGGCACACCTGTATTTGGGGAGTTTCTCCCATTCTTCTCTGCAGATCATCTCAACCTCTATCAGGTTGGATGGGGAGCGTTGCTGCACAACTATTTTCAGGTCTCTCCAGAGATGTTCGATCGGGTTCAAGTCCGGGCTCTGGCTGGGCCACTCAAGGACATTCAGAGACTTGTCCCGAAGTCATTCTGCATTGTCTTGGCTGTGTGCTTAGGGTCGTTGTCCTGTTGGAAGGTGAACCTTCACCCCAGTCTGAGGTCCTGAGCTCTCTGGAGCAGGTTTTCATCAAGGATCTCTCTGTACTTTGCTCCGTTCATCTTTGCCTCAATCTTGACTGGTCTCCTAGTCCCACGGTTGAGGTTGAATCTCAATCTTGACGGTTGAGCTAACGTAGGCTAATGTGATTAGCATGAGGTTGTAAGTAACAATAACATTTCCCAGGACATAGACATATCTGATATTGACTTAAATTCTTGTTAATCTAAC